>NC_091194.1:9594419-9596919 GCF_040958095.1 Procambarus clarkii | reverse complement strand
AAAGCATGGAGACCTCACTTTCAGTGGGACATAGCTGCTCCGGAGGTTATCTTGAGGTTATCTTGAGATGATTTCGGGGCTTTTTTAGTGTCCCCGCGGCCCGGTCCTCGACCAGGCCTCCACCCCCAGGAAGCAGCCCGTGACAGCTGACTAACACCCAGGTACCTATTTTACTGCTAGGTAACAGGGGCACAGGGTGAAAGAAACTCTGCCCATTGTTTCTCGCCGGCGCCTGGGATCGAACCCAGGACCACAGGATCACAAGTCCAGCGTGCTGTCCGCTCGGCCGACCGGCTCCAAACATTATTGCCAACAGTATTTGGTGTTCCCAGGCGGTCACCCATCCAAGTACTAACCAAACCCAACGTTGCTTAACTTCGCGGAGAAGGTGCAACACCGAACAACAAAAGTCATTACAGTGCTAAGTCGTCTCTGGTATCGGGAACGCTTAAAGGCCACAGGGGCTAACAACACTGCAAACCAGGCATGACAGGGCGGATCTCATTCAAACTTCTAAACTACTAAACAAGTTAAGAGGATGTTGATGCGGACATTTTCTTCAGAAGGTGAGATGTAACACTAACAAGGAGCAATGGTTTCAAACTCAACAAGCCACACTGTAGGACTGGGAGATGCTTTTTCACCCACAGTGTTATTGACCTATGGAACCCCCTACCCGTCGAAGCCGTAAATGTCAAAACTGTGTTGAGTTTAAAATACACCTGGAAAAGATCCAGACGATTGGAGGGGGGGGGGACCTTTGACAAGCCGCCAGCATCCTGTCCTCGTTGAACCCACTAGGGTTAGTGGCCACTAGGGTCACTAGGGCTACTGGGGTTAGTGGCCCTCAGGTAAATCAGGTAAAAACTATTGCTTCCAATTAAGCACCACTCCCTCTCCCCAGAGTGATGTACTCCTCCCTAAACATCAATTCCCTTTCCCCCCAAATCACCCATTACTCTTCCCAGGATCATCAATCTTCCTTTCCCCAGCGATTTGGTCTGGGTTCGCATCCTGGCCGGGGAGGATTGACTAAGCGCCAATCCTTCATAAGCTGTAGCCTCTGTTCACCCCACCAGTGATTGGATACCGGATTGGTAAACGATTTGGCGGGTCGTATTCCGGGGAAAATTAGGTATTAATGACCGGCCCACAACGCCACGCGTCCTGGTGGCTGTACAACAATGGAACAACTCTTGAGGAACGAAAGAACAAATGTATAAAAAAAAATGAACCCAAACATCAATTTTATTCTCCCAAAACAAAATTCCATCCAAATACCTTTATTCCCTCCTTCCAAACTCAATCCTTCTATTCTTAATATAAATGATCTTAACCAGATCTTAGTTATCTTTCTCGTGTCTTATCTTCCTCGTGTCTTAGTTATCTTCCTCGTGTCTTAGTTATCTTCCTCGTGTCTTAATTATCTTCCTCGTGTCTTATCTTCCTCGTGTCTTAGTTATCTTCCTCTTGTCTTAGTTATCTTCCTCGTGTCTTATCTTCCTCGTGTCTTAATTATCTTTCTCGAGTCTTAATTATCTTCCTCGTGTCTTATCTTCCTCGTGTCTTAGTTATCTTCCTCGTGTCTTAGTTATCTTCCTCGTGTCTTAATTATCTTCCTCGTGTCTTAGTTATCTTCCTCGTGTCTTAATTATCTTCCTCGTGTCTTAATTATCTTCCTCGTGTCTTAGTTATCTTCCTCGTGTCTTATCTTCCTCGTGTCTTATCTTCCTCGTGTCTTAATTATCTTTCTCGTGTCTTAATTATCTTCCTCGTGTCTTATCTTCCTCGTGTCTTAGTTATCTTCCTCGTGTCTTAGTTATCTTCCTCGTGTCTAAGTTATCTTCCTCGTGTCTTAGTTATCTTCCTCGTGTCTTAGTTATCTTCCTCGTGTCTTAATTATCTTCCTCGTGTCTTAGTTATCTTCCTCGTGTCTTAATTATCTTCCTCGTGTCTTAATTATCTTCCTCGTGTCTTAGTTATCTTCCTCGTGTCTTAATTATCTTCCTCGTGTCTTAGTTATCTTCCTCGTGTCTTAATTATCTTCCTCGTGTCTTAGTTATCTTCCTCGTGTCTTAATTATCTTCCTCGTGTCTTAGTTATCTTCCTCGTGTCTTAATTATCTTCCTCGTGTCTCAAATATCTCGGTAGTACAGTCTGGTTCGTTCTCTACGCACAATCCAGAATTCCAGGTTCGAATCCCGGGCTGGACCTAAATAGTTAGGCACATTTTCTTTCACTTAATGCCTCTGTTCACCTAGCAGTAAGTAGGTTGCCAGGAGTTAGTCAGCGTGTTGTGGGGTTGTATCCTGAGCGGGGTCAGTAATTCGGCCTTGGAGGGAGACCTCGATATAAGCCTAACGTGTATGAATACACTCTGGCTTCCTGTCCCCCCGACACAATGAATTATGAATTATTATTGTTATATTCCCTAAATCTCAATTAGAGTTTTTTTATTATTATTATTATTTTCTACCACAGACGTGGCCACACATTTACA
>NC_091194.1:9451919-9589419 GCF_040958095.1 Procambarus clarkii | reverse complement strand
TGTTGCTGTTTTAGATTCAGCTGCTGGGAACACAAGTTGTAAGTAGCACGGGCTATGGTGATCCCGTAGTGGACTTACCTGGCACAGGAGCGGGGCTGTAACTTATGGTCCTGCTGTATATGTGTTGCCTTCTTATTAAGCTCCAAGAGGTTCGTTAAGCTTGATCGTTAAGCTTGACAAGTAAATAATTACCACAAGAAGACACCAAACCAGGAAGACTATGGCGCTTGACAAGCCAAGGAGGGGGGGGGGGGTGAAAATAAGGTTCCCATTGAGATTTGTCCTTTGTCTACTGAGGTCCTATATTGTATATTATTGACAGTGAGTGTATGTACTCACCTCGTTGTACCTAATTGTGCTTGTTGGAGTTGAGCTTCGGCTCTTTGGTCCCGCCTCTCAACTGCTAATCAACTCGTGTGCATGTTCCTGAGCCTTTTGGCCTCTGTCATGTCTACAGTAGAAACTGCTTATACGGAGTCTGCCTCCACCACATCACTGCCTAGTGTATTCCATCTGTTAACTACTCTGACACTGGGAAGAAACTCTTTTTTTAATGTCTTTGTGGCTCGTTTGGGGTACTCAGTTTCCACCTGTGTCCCCTTGTGTCAATACCACTCTTGCTAAATTGTCTTTATCTACCATATCAATTCCCCTTAGAAATTTTATATGTGGTACTCATGTCTCCCCTAAGTCTTCTGTCTTCCAACGACGTGAAGTTCAATTCACTTAGCCTTCCTCATATCTCATAGTTAGTAGTTCTGGGACTAGTCTGGTGGCATACCTTAGAACTATCTCCAATTTCATTATGTGCTTGACTAGATATCGACTTCCGCTGGAGCCGCATACTCCAGGATTGGTCTTACATATGTGGTGTACAAGATTCTGAATGATTCCTTACACAGGTTCCTGAACGCTGTTCTGATGTTAGCCAGCCTCGCATATGCCGCAGACGTTATTCTTTTTATGTGGGCTTCAGGAGACAGGTTTGGTGTGATATCAACTCCTAGATCTTTCTCTCTGTCCGTTTCATTAAGTACTTCATCTCCTATTCTGTATCCTGTGTCTGGCCTTCTGTTTCCACTGCCTAGTTTCATTACTTTGCATTTGCTTGGGTTGAACTTCAACAGCCTTCACTTCAAGGTCAAGAACTTCAAGGTACTCATACGTGTGTGTGTGTGTGTGTGTGTGTGTGTGTGTGTGTGTGTGTGTGTGTGTGTGTGTGTGTGTGTGTGTGTGTGTGTGTGTGTGTGTGTGTAGAGTGAGGTGGAGGTGTGGGAAGCACGACTATTCACCAGCTGGAGCATCTGGCACCCCCGACCTCCAACCTTCCACTAGTCTGCTGTTAAAGCTGAGAGGCACTTGGCCTCAACCCCCCCCCCCCCACCAAGTGCCTCCCAGGCACTGTAACTACTCTTGCTTCTGTAGAGTACTGTCTTAGGTTCCATTCACCTGAACTGTATGGGTCTCGAACCGGTGACCCCACGCATGTGACGCCGACGCTCAATCGATTGAGCTACGAGCAGTCTAAAAAAGCTCAGTAGTAGTCAGGGGAAAACTTTCGACTTTTCGAAATTTTCTGGAAACTTTCCTTATTAAGGCTACTCATAGCCCAGTTGATAAGAGCTACGGCTTCACATGCCTTATGGGTCCAGGGTTCGAGACCCATATATGCAGTCTAGGCGAATGGAATGTTTATTTCCACTGAAGTGTGGGTGGTAATTTATACTGCCTTAGGTCTTTCTGGCATATGGGCTATGGCCCTCAGAACCTTGTATGTTGCGATCATGTCTCCTACTTAAGTAGCGGTAGTTGCTAAAATCTGTTTGTGGGCATTAAGGCCCAGCTCTTGGCTTTTTCATTTACATTTTGCGTTTGCATTTTTTGGCTATGCCTGTCATTTTCCCACAAGGCATCTCTACAATTCACCATGTTTACACACCAATGTTTACATAACCCAAGTGTACCTTCTTGTAATTTTTTTTTTATCTTGTGCTTATTTCTATATTTTTTTAAATTCTGGTTCTCGGGGAGAGGATCAAGGCTGAACACAGACATTTGGAGACCCCACATAGTCTGGTCCTCTCCCCTAACACCACACTACGGTACGTTAACACTACACTACTGTACGGTAACACCACACTACTGTACGGTAACACCACACTACGGTACGTTAACACTACACTACTGTACGGTAACACCACACTACGTTAACACTACGGTACGGTACGGTATAGCATGGTGACTAACACAACATACTATGAAAAGTAGGTTGTTGGCTATGAAGAGAACGGGCTGGTCTGGAACGACTGATCTTCCACCAGGATGCATACAAGAGTTTCCAAACTCCCGGTTACCTTACGGGCTCACCATAGCCCGTGCGGGTGGAAGGAATTATCTTCATAGGGGATTATCGGGTGGATGGAATGAACTTTGGTCTTTGTTTATGAGGACGGACTGCGTGATGAATCCTGGTCCAAGAATACCTCACATCGTTCACAACACTGTTCGCCAACAGATTTTAAAACCTTCCTAACACAGCTAACTGAGCCTAACCACTGACGTTCTAACCTAACCATATACTGTATACGGTTTTAACCAACATAACGAGCTTTGTCGAGCCGTCTTGTGTACAAGTTGACCAGGGGCCAGATTCACGAAGCAGTTACTCAAGTACTTACGAACGTGTACATCTTTCCTCAATCTTTGACGGCTTTGGTTACATTTATTAAACAGTTTACAAGCACTGAAAACTTGCCAATCAACTGTTGTTATTGTTATAAACAGCCTCCTGGTGCCTCGGTGCTCATCAACTGTTTAATAATTAGTAAACAAAGCCGCCAAAGATTGAGAAAAGATGGGCAGGTTCGTAAGTCCTTGCGTAACTCCTTCGTGAATCTGGCCCCAGATCCCGTTCCGAAGCTCTATACCCCGTTCTCAAAACCCCAAGAGAGGGCACCACTGACCTTTTTCTCCAGGTACCAGGAGGCTGGGAAGATGAGGGGGATGTAGGTGACCATGTAGATCATTGAGAGCCAGTCCACCATGGTGGAGGAGACGCCGTAGTAACGAACGATAATGTTGTTGATGATGGAGTACTGGATCCATTGGAAGGCGTTCGACATGGAGTAGACGACGAAGAGGGAGAGGATCACCCATCGGATCTTGTAGACTCTCACTGCCCCGGAGGGTATAGTGTCTCCTGCACCGGCCGGAGGACAGGTAAAGCTGGACTTAATTAGTGTTGTGGGGGGTAGCAAAGAGTATTGGTTGGGGGTGGTGTGTGGGGGAAGGGAAGGGAAGGGAAGGGAAGGGAAGGGAAGGGAAGGGAAGGGAAGGGAAGGGAAGGGAAGGGAAGGGAAGGGAAGGGAAGAGAAGGGAGATGTTAGGGTGGTAGTAGTGGTGGTAGTCTGGTAATGCTGATGATGACACAGATTAGAATAGATAATATTCACGCGTGTGCCGGGTTGGGTTGTGATGACACTGACACAGGTGATGATAAGGCTATGATGATGATGGCACTTACCTATCAGTAAGTAATTATCAGAAGGCGCCAAGCCGGGAAGACTATGTAACATCTACAGTACTTGTCTATCAGTACTCACCTATCCATGTCTACAGGGGAAGTGAGATCTAGCTCTTTAAGCCCCGCCTGCAAGCCTGGTTGTGTCTCTTGCGTTATAATTTCACTATTCTAATACTCAATTTCCTTCTCGAATTTAGCTTGTAAGTTGTGGACGCAAGTGACTTCCACAACTTTCAGGACATTCCACTTGCTTTCCACCCGTATAAGGTACGAGTATTTCCTTACATTTCCTCGACTCATTTCCATTTCCAGCTCTCACCTGTGTCCTCTTATCCGACTTTCTCTCAATTTAAAGAGATTGTCTTTGTCCACTTTGTCTATTTCCCCCCTCAGTATCTTATATGCTGCGATCATGTCGCCTCTGTTCCTTCTATCCTTTAGAGTTATTGTTGCAATGAGAACAGGCTGCTGTAATGAGCGTTCTGAGTGTCATATACAACCTATGTAAGACCCACGCTTGAATCTGCAGCCTTTGCAGCCAAGAACTTAAAGTAGAAAAGAAACCAAGAGATTCAATAAGACTCAGAGCAAGGTACGAGGGGAGACTGGAGGTCAGTACACTGGATGAGAGGAGCGGACATGATAACGACATGAAAGGTTTTAAAGGAAAATGCTAAAATAGACAAAGCAGCAATATTTAAAGTAATGTACGAAGGGGGGGGGGGTACCGATGGAATCAAGACACTAATAATTCACAGCGATTGAAAGAACTGTTTTTACACCTCTCCAAACCTACCACAATCCTTCCCCCCCCCCCCGTCCACTGTCACCCACACCCCCGCCCACTGCCACCCACACCTCCCACTCTCACCCACATCCACCGCCCACTGCCACCCACACCCACCTCCCACTCCCACCCACACCCACCCCGGCCACTAAAGACATGAGGCCGGGGTGGATCGACTTGAGAATGGTCCAGGACGGACCGAAACGTCGTCGTCCCTTCACCTTCTAGTGTGTGGTCTGGTCAACATACTTTAGCCACGTTATTGTGACTCATCCCCGGCCACTAAAGACATGAGAGTGACCACCTCCAGGTCCCCTCCACCTTCAGTGAGTGACCACCTCCAGGTCCCCTCCACCTTCAGTGAGTGACCACCTCCAGGTCCCCTCCACCTTCAGTGAGTGACCACCTCCAGGTCCCCACCACCTTCAGTGAGTGACCACCTCCAGGTCCCCTCCACCTTCAGTGAGTGACCACCTCCAGGTCCCCTCCACCTTCAGTGAGTGACACACACCAGTGTAGGCCGTGAACCAGGGCCTTCATCACCCGCACCTGAATTTACCTGAAGCCTCGACGGGGACAGGAACCCTTACTCATTACACCACGCCCTCCCCCCTCCCAAATATTCCTGACGACATTTACCACCTGATTTTCGAACTGGAGCATTATCTTGGCAATTATGGCTTCGGCGGGTAGGCGGTTCCATGCTTTTATTGGCAAACAGGTCTCTTTTTTTTTTCTTTTTAGTCTGTCCTACTACGTGGCTTGTTAAGCTTGAAGCACTTGTTCCTTGAATGTGTTACATTCCACATTTTAAAAGACACATTCACTTCCTCCCTACACTCAGTCTTATCAAGTCCTATAAGCACTTTTTTCACCATTCATGATTTGTTGTGATAAATTTTTTGAGTGTAAAGAAAGTTGTAGAGCCTGACGCAGCACCAGCACCACTGACAACATGTGTTGGAGGTCAGCTGTATCTGGCCGTGGTGGCGGCCAGATACATTGATCTAATGCTGATTACATCACTTGTAACCAGTATGGTTGTGATAAGATTACAGCACTGCAGAAAGGGAGAGAGAGAGAGAGAGAGAGAGAGAGAGAGAGAGAGAGAGAGAGAGAGAGAGAGAGAGAGAGAGAGAGAGAGAGAGAGAGAGAGAGAGAGAGAGAGAGAGAAGAAGAGGAGGGAGGGAATGGACGAAGGGAGGGAAGGGTCGGGAGGAGAGAAGGGACGAAGGAAGGGGAGGGGGAGAAGGGAATAATCATTTAACCCATTGATTATTCCCATCTATCCAGGCCTTCTTCATTAAAATGTTCAATTACCCTCCCCCCCCCCCAAGTCTTGTACCCTTGATACAGTAATGACTAGAGTAGTCCGCTACAAGAGTGTCAATGACTAAGGAACCCGGGGGTGTAAATGGGCAGGATCACCAGTAAGGTGAAGTGCTTGTAGATGCTTCGGGCAAGCACGCAGCATATCCACCACTGGTGTTATAGTCGATATAATTGGTTCATTTCATTAGCCTGGACCGTCGAAGCCTTAAAACCATGACCATAATGTGGAAGACTGTAGTTCTACCAACCAGGATACTAAGCACCCACAATAGAACAGGATTCCTAGACACACAACCAACTAGGCTCCTCCCCTATTGTGGGTACCCAGTAGCCTAGTTAGTAGAGCTCGTCTTCCACTTCTGTGGTCCTGGGGTCGTGGCTCCGATGATCCAAGTGAATGAAATGTTATTATCCACGTTTACTGCGGTTTGTTCAGCCCGTTCTCCAAACAAAGACCCAAAAGTGATTCCATGCACCTGCCAACCCCCCTGTTTATGAATGAAAAAGCGGTTTACGCGACTCACAACTGATGACGTTCGAACACTTACCGGAACAAATGCGCTGTAAATGCTTCACCCGCGTACTACAAATATAAATAATTGCCAACAGATTCTAAACACCTAACCTAACCTATGCCTATATATGGACAATATGCTAATATAATATTAATTTATATTTGAGAAAATTCCCATTTTCAATGCACAGCATGTTAACATTTATGAATACGTCTGTGGGGTCGAGCGCTGGATGTAATGGACTTGAGTCGAGACGGGTTGACCCGAGTGGGTCAGAAATAGTTGGGCGTGTTTCCTTTCACCTAATGCCCGCTGTTCACCTATCAGTAAATAATTAGGGAGTTAGGCTCCCGGGATGTAGTTCTGAAGCTACATCCTGGAGAGGGTCAGTAGTTGGCCTTGCCCTAGGTGGACTTTTCACTTAATGCCTCTGTTTACCCAGTAATAAATAGGTAGTGTATACCAGTGTACTGTCACTGTAGCTATAGTGACAAGGGTGGCTGTACGCCTACCACCACCCTTGTCATTATCTCCATGGCTTCTCTTGCCACTACGACTCAACTTTCTACAGGATTCAACCCACAACATGTACCTAACTCCCGAGTACCTATTTACTATTGAAAGTGGAGAATTATAGTTACAAGAGAAGTCGTGGAGATAACGACAAGAGGCGGCAATTCTTGCTATTGCCGCCCCTTGCCACTGTAGTCACTTTTCAAGATTAAAGGTAAAGAGGCTTTACTGCCACACGTAGCCTCGTGCCACCTGTCGCCTCACAGGGCTCACCGCGTCTACCCCAGTGATAAAGCACCAAGATTAATAACGGCAGTGTTGCTGAACTTCCTTGTAACGGGTCGATGACACTGGCGCGGCAGAGTTAACTCTATGATAAGCTCGGTCAGTGTTCATGGTACACCTGGTCACTGTCCTCAGGCTAGGGTGGGGGGTAGAGCCCCGTGGCGCCACCACACCAAACACACTTATCATGCAACACGTCCGATTATAAATTATGTTGTTCTCGCTCGTATGCTCACGGGAGACATCTCCCGTCACGCAGGGTGCAGTCGCACCTCCACAGATCTCCAGTATCATCTATTGATCCTGGAAATGGCTCAAAAGGGCCACCACTTATGGGCTATTCATGCCCAAGCCACCTTTTGGGTGGCTTAATCTCTCTCTCTGTCTCTCTCTCTCTCTCTCTCTCTCTCTCTCGTATGCTGCACTCGGGTTAAAAATCGATGTAATTCAAAATTAAATCGGGTCACGAAAGTGACGTAATGTCCCGTTTTCTGTTTTGAGTTCTCTGGCTTAGGCTGTTAGGTTAGGAGAGGAAACTTTCAAACGTTTGGTTTTGAAATCTTAGGAGAACTTCCTGCCCTCCTAACCTACCAGAGGACCCTTAACTTACTGTTTTGGAAAAAAAATACAAAATTTATTTTCAATTATTTTTCATATTCAAATTACGGCCTTTTTTTGGCCGTAATGCATAAAAGCGAAAAGCGACGTTAATTTGAAAGAGGACGGGTTGTTATCAAGATATCCCATCAGCCCCCCCCCCCCTCCCTTAGACAATCTCAAAAGTCTCTCTCTCTCTGGTTTAAGGACAAATAACCATTCACAATAATACACAGTAAACGCCTGTATGTAGCATACTCGTGGCAGGGATCACTGAAGATTTTATGTTACAAGGTACGCGCACATGTCCCTCATTCTCTGTTCACACAACAATCTTCTCTCATATTCTTACTTTATTTTTAAGCACCAGAAATGCTTAGGAATTCAGCATTGAGACTGATGCTATCTTCTTAACTTGGTGGTCATCCGGGAGGGTATACAAGATACTGTGAGAAGAGTCGTGGTTCTTTTTTTCCCCAGGGTGACTTTCGTACGCTACATATGGATGATTCTTTTGTAATATTGCCCCTCTCTCAGCTCACGTCTGTAATATCTCTCCTGTCGTGCTCCAAACTTACCACCGTGGAGGCTCCCATTACCCCTCCTACTGCTATGAAACACTGTTTCTGGAACACTTTTCATCACACTCATACTCCATTGCACTATTTACGGATAAGTTGAAGTCTGCCGACGGTGATGGCTACTCCGTTATCTTTCCTGACCAAACTATATCTGCCTCTTACCCTCAGGGACTAGCACCTTCACGGCTCAACTATCAACATTTTTGTATGCTCTTCGCCAACTACTTATCCGACGTCAACGTTCCATTGGCGTCGTGGTTCACTCTTGCAGTGCCTTCACGGCTCGGGAATCATTTAACCCTATGCATCCTGGAGGGGGGGGGGAGGTCGGAATTCAACATTGGTTATTTATTAACTCCAGCAGATTTAAGACAGTTTTACTGGGTTCCCAACCAAATTGGTTTAATTGAACGTGCGGACAGTGCTGTTAAGAGAGCCATCCACACTAGATAATCCTATTTCCATAAAAGGGATTCCTTATTCGGATTTCTACCCAGTTAAATGAACAAATCCACAAGGGCCGTGACGAGGATTCGAAGCTGCGTCCAGGAGCATCCCAGACACTGCCTTAATCGACTGAGCAACGACAGGGTTAAAAAAGAGTTGAAACCCAAGTTCTACTGAACTATTTGATGCATCACGTTAGTGTGATCTCTGTGTGTAATCTACCCAGTTATTCATACCGCATCCCGCGACCGTTGGCAGGGTCGTTGATCTGGCATTACAGATAACAAACTGCGCACTCTTAACGATATCCAATCCCTTTGGCCTTCCTCCTACAGACGGCAGGAAACGGTTCTGGCGAGGTTTTGTATTGATCATGCACGCTTAACTCACAGGCGCCTGCGGAGCGTCACCGTGTTGTTTATAGTCCAAGCTGCATTGTCCCACCTGCAGTCGTGCACCTCCTTGTAGAAGCTCCCGATTTTTAAGGACGATTGTATGTCTTGCTTTCCTAATGTCCCTCGGGGGTCATAATTTATTTTAACTTTGCACCGGAGGGCTAGTTTACTGAAGAGCCTCACTCATCTTGTGAGTGTACATACCGCTAAAGCAGTACGTACAACTCCCCAATAGAAAGAAAACTCGATGGTTTATGTGGGAAAAACCTGCTGGGATTGATATAAGAGGAGACTACCAGGGACTTGTACTGAACTAAATTAAAAATTTACTGTCTGCAAATTAATTCAACTAAAATCTCTAGCTAGGGTTGTAAATCCTAAATCCTCTTTTCCTAATGACAGATTGTGGGCTGTAAGGGACAGGTGGGGTGAATGACTTAGTTGATAGAAGTTCCAATCCACCTGTAGACAGGGATCTCACATCAGCTTGTATTTTATACAAGGATAAGATTTAATAAATTCAGTTATCTGACTGAACACTGGCTCTGTTTAAATCAGAGATTTAAACATACATAGTCTAACCTAGTACCATAACTTAACAGCCAATAGATTCTTATACTATAAACAACAAATTAATTGTAAAAGTATAAATAAATGACCTTAAATGGAGTCTTAATACTATTAACTTAGTACTAGAAATTATATTCAATTAAATGAACTTATATGATAACTTATAAATAACTAAGCAAGCAATTGATAACTTAATTTATATATTCAAATATATATGCAGACATATTCACTTTATACAGTTAGCTTGACTGAATCTCTTCCAAGACTGTGGACACTTGTGAGGTTTTTACTTATTGAGGCTGAATTCTTTTCTGACAGAATGGACACTCATGAGGTTCAGTGCTTGGATAAGATTCACAGCTACACTACAATTTTAATAAACGTACCGATATGTGAGGCTTAGCCTCGCTTTTTAACCAACAGACAGATTTATAGGATATTAAAGTTACACCAGCATACAATTGGCCAATCATACACCAAATAACCCTCAATATACTTCTCTGCCAGTCGGAGTGCCTGTCTGACAAGTTTGCCAGACTGATTAACTCTCTCTTGTTGAGTTTAGGCACGATATTTTGCTACAGCGTTGCTGTATGATGATCTGGTAGCGTTGCTACGTGATTATCCTGCAGTTGCAGAAGAATGATTCGAGATAAAAGTTTATGAATGAAGGTGGAGGAAACCGTGTCACTGATCTCCACTATACACTCTATTTTATGTGAATGTTCACGGATTTTCCTTGTAGATATTGTCCAGGTACTCCCCCAGTTCTAGAGAGTATTCACTGGCGATAAAAATGTTAGATAAGGTGTCCTTGAGCTGGTAATGTTCGCTAAGGATCAGTCACTTGTTCACTCATTTGTAAACAAACGCGGAGTGCCGCTGGGCTTGTTGGTGGGCGCTTCTCTCCCCCCCATCGCCCTGCCATGCTCTCTGAGCACGGTAGCCTTCAATGAATATTGATTGATTATTTTTTACAGTCTAGACTTATGATTGAAATAAGATGTGATTATAATATAATTAGATATAAGATTTAAAGATTATAAGTAGTATTTGAAAGTACCACTGAATCTTATTAAGGATTCGATTTTTAATCCTACCGGATGTTGAATCAATGTTCCAATAGTTTTTTAATTAAGAAGTCCTTCTAGAAGCTTCTGGATCCTTGAAAGATCATGTACAAAGTCACGTAGGCATCAAAAGGGCCCCTGTTGCGTACGTGTTCATGGTGCCATTGTCATCCAGGATCAAGCTATAAAATGAATCTTTAATGATTCAAATATGATGTTGATACGATTTAGATATGATTTTGATATGATTTAGATATGATATAGAAATTATACATTTCTTAGATGATTATTAGATATGGTGGGTAAAAATTTCCCACATCTTCCAGAGGGAGAGAACTGGCACAGAGTCCAATACTTAGGACAATAGTAACCATATGTATTTATTTACTCTCCATTGGATTGATAATACAAGTGCAAATTTTGCTTGCACTTTTGTGCTGCTGTCCGTTGTGGACGATTGTGTCTGTTAGGAGTCTGTGGGTCTTGTGGAGTTAGAGTCTCTTGAGGTCTCTCAGGATCTAACTGCAGCCGACTCACTGATTCCATGTGGATGAGTTTGTCCAATGTCTTCAGGGAAGTTGTTCCTTTGGACAGGATTTTGACTATTCTCAAAATCCCCTGACTATCTGGATGGACTGAGACAACTTTACCTAATGGCCAGTCAGGCCTAGGGCCATCACTGTCTACCAAGACAATATCGCCAGGTTGGAGATTAGCTATATTATGTGGGACATTGGCCCCATAGTGATGTTCTCGTAGAGATGTAAGATATTCTTTTGTCCAAACATCATTCCAATTTTGGATTATGCTGGACAGATGCTTATACCCCTGAACCAACTCGCTCTGACCCACATATGAGGGATCTCTGATCTCATCATCCACTAGAGATGGTACTGGAGACAGAAGTCTTCCATACATTAGGTGGGCAGGACTTAATGGCTCATGTTGAGTAGGATCCTCAGACAAGTAAGTCAACGGCCGGTTATTCACCCTTGATTCTATTTCCGTGATTACTGTCTGGAGTTCTTGAAGATTGATTTTCTGACGGTGTAGAGATTTTCTCAAGGATCTTTTTACAGTTCCTATTAACCGTTCATAAAATCCTCCGTGCCATGGGGCTCTCGGAGGGATAAATTTCCATCTGCAATGACGCTGTTCCAGTGTGGAAGTAACTGCAGGATGGGAACAGATTTCCCGTAGACACGCTTCTCCAGCTACCAAGTTTGCTCCGTTATCTGAAATCATCAGCTTAGGGCATGATCGGCGTGCTGCGAATCTGCGGAAAGCTTGAATAAATGATTGAGCAGTCATATCGGGTGTTACCTCTAGATGTACTGCCCTGGTGGTAGCACAGGTGAACAGACAGATGTATGCCTTGATAGGTTGCTTATCTGCAGTCCCTGTTAGATATATTGCTCCTGTATAATCTACTCCTATCGTTTCGAAAGGTTGTAGATGGACCACTCGTTCCTTTGGTAGGGGTGGTGGCCCTGGATAAGAGCAAGTTCTTGCATCGTACCTTCGGCATATCATGCAATTCTTCAAGATTGATTTGACTGACTGTCTTCCCTGAGGAATCCAGTACTGCTGTCTGATTTGTGTGAGTGTGTCTAACACTCCTCCATGTTTGATGATTTGTTGATGTGTATGCAACACAATCAACCTTGTGATCCAATGATTTTTTGGTAAAAGCCATGGATGCACGGTATCTAGATTAATATCTGCGTGTTTAAGTCTCCCTCCACAACGCAAAATGTTGTGATTTTCTTGGTCTATCCTCAGACCGAGATTGTGTTTTAACTTATGCGGAAGATTTTCATAGTTATTCCCATAAGTTTCTCTCTGGGCTTGTCTTACCCAATAGATAAGTGCATCTGGAAAAGTGTATTTTATACCTTTTTTCCTGAGATAATGAAACACGTTCTGTGTTACATTGATTAATTTGATGAGCGAGGAGTAACGAGTACAATCCAAGACTGATATTTGAGCTTGCTGCCTGGTGGTAGTTATGGTTTGTGTCGTAATGACGTGTGGCTTTTGTTCAGGCCAACTACCATTCACTAACCATCGAGGCCCATGAAACCAAATATCTGCCTTTGCAAACTGTTTAAATGTCATACCTCTTGATAAGAGATCAGCTGGATTATCCTTTGTTGGTACATGCAACAATTGAAAACCTGCGGAAATTTCTTTAATTTCCGAGACGCGATTTTTTACATATGGAGTTGGACAGTTGTCGTTTCGTACCCATTGTAAGACAGCTTCATTGTCAGACCATATAATGACATCTTTGATGTTCATGGTAGACAAGCCTTGTTTGATATGCACTGCTAAGCGTGTTCCAGTTAGCAGTGCTGTTAGTTCCATCTGAGGCAAAGTCCTCTTTTTTAATGGAGCGACTCTGGCCTTAGAGGTGATAAGATATGATTGATTAGAAGTCACTAAGTAAGCACAAGCTCCAAAAGCTTTGGCTGACGAGTCTGCGAATACATGTAGTGATACTTCTTCATTTTCCTCGACTATGTGTCTCGGAAAGATTATCTTTTCAACTAAAGTTTGTTCTTGAGCCACTTCCATCCAAGCTTTTTGTAACTGGATTGGTAGTGGATCATCCCAACCAACCTTAGCCTTCCATGCTTCTTGCACTAATAAACGCCACTTGATAGTCAAAGGATTTAGTAGACCAAGTGGGTCGAATACTTTGCTAACTTGTGAAAGCAAATCCCTTTTTGTAGTGATGTTGTAATTTACTGGCACAGATTTGATCGATATTGTGTCCGAGATTAAATCCCAATCCATACCTAACACCTTTTGTGATTCTGGTACGTGATATTCAGGGTAATCTCTTGCTATTTGATTATTCAATGTTGCATTATTAGAGGCCCAAGATTGTAGTGGCATGTTGGCACCTTGTAGCTCCTTGTTGGCCTCTTGATATAATTGTAACAGTTCAGTAGTACTGTTAACTGTCCCTTGAAAATTATCTACATATAGATTTTGACTGATTTCAGTCTTACAGGGACTTGATGATTTCTTCAGATGAGTATCTAGAGTTGCTTGCAATAGAAATGGACTGCTTGTCGCGCCGAAAAGAACTGAAGAGAATCTGAAAGTCACTACAGGACTATTGACATCTTCTGGGTTCTCTACCCATAGAAACTTAGTGAAGTCTCTATCTTCTTCCTGCAAGCCAACTCTGAGAAAGGCCTTACTTATATCTGCTGAATACGCATATTTGTTAAGTCTAAACTTCAACAGTATGTCATACAATTTCTGAGTTAGACTAGGACCTGTTTGTAAACAATCATTTAGACTGGTTCCTTGGGGTCCAGATTTAGAGCTACAATTAAAAACTATCCGTAAAGGAGTCGTTTTTGATTCTCTCATTACAGCCATGTGTGGTAAAAAATGGCCTATTTGCGTATTGTCATGTTTCACGACTTCGATGAATTTATTCTTTAATTGTTGAGCAATAATCTCATGATAGAGTTTTAAATGCTCAGGCCTTTTTCTTAGCTTTGCTAATTGCGATTTAAATTGACTATAAGCCATGTGATAATTGGTAGGTAAGGTTTTATGGTTGATTTTCCATGGTAGCCTTACCCAGTACTGTCCATCATAGTACTGTACTGTTTCTAAGTACTGATTGTATGCACAGACATCATCAGGACTTGGTTGTTCAGGAATTATTCCTATGGCATCAAGTTCCCACAATTGAGGTACAGATTCTAATCCATCATCAATCATGTGGGGGATTTTAAGTGGTGACTGTTCTTTGCCTAGTCATGCCACTATTACAGTTTCTGTATGATGTGATTTTTCAGGAGTTGAAGGTTCAAGATCTAGTATAGGTCCTGTCATCAATATGCCTCCTGCTGATTTGAGTATATTCATACCCATAGATTCTTCTGATCCCAGAATGAATCGATGATAGTAGTCAGCTCCAATCAGGATTCCGATATCCCCTATGTAGTCAGAATCGAGTAGAGGATCTGCTAATTGGATTCCTTTTTCTTTCAGGAATTTAATAGTTGCTGTCAGACCAGTCACTTCCATTTCAGTAGGAATTTTATCAACTACTATGGCTTCTACTGTCCTTTGGGATGTACCTAGACAGACATTGAGTTTTACTACTGGAAAGGTTCTACGACCAGAATTAGTAAAAAACCCTGATATGAATGTAGATACTTGCTTTGAAGATTTAAGTTGTAAATCTTCTGCCATCTTTTTACTGATAAAGGTTTTCTGTGACCCTTGATCAAAAAAGCCTCTAGTTGCAATACAAATTCCTTGATTGCATAGTTCTAGCTGTGCAGTAGGCAATATGGCTGTTGTAACAATTTCTGTATCCAAGTCGTTGACATTGCTCATTACTGTACAGAATTGTACGGCTGTTGTGGTATTATCATCTTTGGGCTTTGCCTGAGATGCATGTTGATTATTGGAAGTCTGTGATCTGGATTGAGTGTTAATATCACCACAGAGTGCTGTGTGATGTACACTTTTATGACAATATTGGCAGTTCTGCAATTGAGTGATACACTCACTAGTATCGTGCTTCCGTAGACAACGGATGCACCTGTTCAGAGATTTCAGTCGATCGATTCGACTGGCACGGCCTTCATAAACTGTGCATTGATAAATGCTATGTGCTTCTTGACAGAATAAACATTTTGGGGCACTTGTAGCTCCTTTTGTCTTATCTGTCTTAGGAGCTTGGTTTCCTACAGTTCTGTTAACTGTGGGGGATATAGCATAAGAGCCAACATTATTCTGTTTCCACTTTGCAGAAGAGGAGTTTTGTTGCCTTGATTTTTGACTGCCATTCTGGACATTTTTGCTTTTGTCCGTGGATTCACCTTTGGGGATTTTTTCTTGAGATCTAAGTTTTCCTCGGCTTCGTAATCTTTGTACGTAAGCTCGAAGTCCATCAAAGATTTGGCTTTGTGATAAGATGTTGTTACAAGTATGTAAAACTTGTAGGTAAATAATTACATGCAAGTAGGTGATACAAGCATGCAACACTTGTACTCCTCCAAGGATTTCCTTAAAGGATGAATTGTATCTGTAATAATGTGTATCTACATTATTCATGATGTGATGAAGCATTTTGCTTTTTCTTTTTTTTTCTCGGCTTTGCCTTTTCTATTAAGTAAGTCTCTTTGAGATGCTTGATTAATTTCAGATTTTCTGAGGCTGCTTTCACTCCAGTGAAAGCATGAGATTAGGTGATCAAGACTATATTCTTGGATTAAGATAGTTATCTTAGATGGATGATAATATTTGTATTGACATTGTCAATGTGTTGTTAGCCTTTCAGATTGTGATGTGAGATTAAGATTGGTCTTAATCCCCAATTGTAGACTATTGTAGCCAAGTGATGATGACATTTGTCTATCACCTGATTTAAATGGTCTGTAGGCTGTAGATTCAAGTGATTTTTTTAGACACTTTGTGTCCTTTTCTTTTCTGTTTCAGCTGCTGGTGGAATACTGTTAGTCATTTTGACCTTTTCCGAGTTTTGGAGATTCCGAGATTTTTCTCTTTTTTCTGATAAATATGTATGATGTTAATGTATTTTGATAAATGAGCTTTCCTGTCTACTTAGGTAATGATTCCAAAGATCGTCCTTCATTTCCTCCCTGGAATCTGGTTGTAGCAGGTGTTCATTATCAAAAGTACTGTAATAATTTGATTTGTGACCCGAATGCACGAATGCACCAAGTTGGTAAATCCTGTAATAATTTTTTAAAAATAGTAAATGGCACTATTTTTGCAAAGTTATTACAAAATCTGTTACCATAATAATTGTTAGATAAAATACAGTAGAATGTCTACTGGTTTTACCTGGAATAGGGTTTGTACAGTTGATTATGGTTAGATTGTAAAGAATGCTCTTACAGTGATGATAACACTTTTTTAAAGAATATTATGTAATGAGCAGCTCTGAAAATCAGTAGATTAGAGATAATGCTAGATAATACACTTAAATATGCATGTAATGTTACCACAATGAGGTAGGTAATTGGTATTTATGATTAAGATGCAGTTGTGTCTTTGACACTGATATACTTAATTACTGTGGTTTCTTAACACAAAACAATATTTGTATGCTATGAATACTATGAATGCTTACTAGTTAATGGATATGGTGGCTTAAGCCACTGCAAACTATTTGTTTACTTAGATATAGCTATGATAAATATTGGCTGATAGCTAGGTTAGGCTAGAATATGTAAGAATTATTCCAATGCAAAATCAAGAAGTTTCTTATCTATTTGGCACTGAAATATTCGGTAAACGAATGATCATAAATATCTAGGTATAAAGGACCATTATTATCTAGGTTCGAAGGACCATTAATGTGGGAAAAACCTGCTGGGATTGATATAAGAGGAGACTACCAGGGACTTGTACTGAACTAAATTAAAAATTTACTGTCTGCAAATTAATTCAACTAAAATCTCTAGCTAGGGTTGTAAATCCTAAATCCTCTTTTCCTAATGACAGATTGTGGGCTGTAAGGGACAGGTGGGGTGAATGACTTAGTTGATAGAAGTTCCAATCCACCTGTAGACAGGGATCTCACATCAGCTTGTATTTTATACAAGGATAAGATTTAATAAATTCAGTTATCTGACTGAACACTGGCTCTGTTTAAATCAGAGATTTAAACATACATAGTCTAACCTAGTACCATAACTTAACAGCCAATAGATTCTTATACTATAAACAACAAATTAATTGTAAAAGTATAAATAAATGACCTTAAATGGAGTCTTAATACTATTAACTTAGTACTAGAAATTATATTCAATTAAATGAACTTATATGATAACTTATAAATAACTAAGCAAGCAATTGATAACTTAATTTATATATTCAAATATATATGCAGACATATTCACTTTATACAGTTAGCTTGACTGAATCTCTTCCAAGACTGTGGACACTTGTGAGGTTTTTACTTATTGAGGCTGAATTCTTTTCTGACAGAATGGACACTCATGAGGTTCAGTGCTTGGATAAGATTCACAGCTACACTACAATTTTAATAAACGTACCGATATGTGAGGCTTAGCCTCGCTTTTTAACCAACAGACAGATTTATAGGATATTAAAGTTACACCAGCATACAATTGGCCAATCATACACCAAATAACCCTCAATATACTTCTCTGCCAGTCGGAGTGCCTGTCTGACAAGTTTGCCAGACTGATTAACTCTCTCTTGTTGAGTTTAGGCACGATATTTTGCTACAGCGTTGCTGTATGATGATCTGGTAGCGTTGCTACGTGATTATCCTGCAGTTGCAGAAGAATGATTCGAGATAAAAGTTTATGAATGAAGGTGGAGGAAACCGTGTCACTGATCTCCACTATACACTCTATTTTATGTGAATGTTCACGGATTTTCCTTGTAGATATTGTCCAGGTACTCCCCCAGTTCTAGAGAGTATTCACTGGCGATAAAAATGTTAGATAAGGTGTCCTTGAGCTGGTAATGTTCGCTAAGGATCAGTCACTTGTTCACTCATTTGTAAACAAACGCGGAGTGCCGCTGGGCTTGTTGGTGGGCGCTTCTCTCCCCCCCATCGCCCTGCCATGCTCTCTGAGCACGGTAGCCTTCAATGAATATTGATTGATTATTTTTTACAGTCTAGACTTATGATTGAAATAAGATGTGATTATAATATAATTAGATATAAGATTTAAAGATTATAAGTAGTATTTGAAAGTACCACTGAATCTTATTAAGGATTCGATTTTTAATCCTACCGGATGTTGAATCAATGTTCCAATAGTTTTTTAATTAAGAAGTCCTTCTAGAAGCTTCTGGATCCTTGAAAGATCATGTACAAAGTCACGTAGGCATCAAAAGGGCCCCTGTTGCGTACGTGTTCATGGTGCCATTGTCATCCAGGATCAAGCTATAAAATGAATCTTTAATGATTCAAATATGATGTTGATACGATTTAGATATGATTTTGATATGATTTAGATATGATATAGAAATTATACATTTCTTAGATGATTATTAGATATGGTGGGTAAAAATTTCCCACAGTTTACATTATTTGTATTATTACTATTATTATTATTTTCACAGTAGATTCATATGAGTTCTGGGTGATGATAGCAAGTATTTTATGTGAAGTGTAGACCAGCTGTGGTTCACAGGTGTATGGAATAGTTTAACTTAAAAAAATATATTCTATATTAAATGTAATAAACCCAAAATAGGTCAAAGAGTTTATCTGGCCTTCCATGTTGTTGGATCGGTAGGCCTACTCAAGGCATATTTACATACAATTCCCGTGAAGGACGAAATACCAATGGTTAACCAAAGGATTATCTTGTATACAGTTTCGAATGAAGCAGTACAGAGATGGCCGCAGCCTATCACACCTAATACGACCCATATCTCACGAAATCGACAAATGCGCTAAAAATGCGACGTATTAGTCACAATTAAAACATATTAATATTGACGTTCTTTACACATCAGCCTCGATGGGTTAGGTAGGTTGCTTGGGCTTATACGTTTCTGGTTAGAGAAAACAGTTGTATTTTTAACGGAGTGGCAAACTGAGAGACTAGGCTGGTGACGGGGCGATGTGGCACAGATGGTTAGTGACGATAGGTAGCCGACCATGGTGCCACCTGGGCACAGGTGGTCAGTAATCAGTGCCAGCCAGCTTGCGCTAGTCATACAGGATGCCTCTTGTTACTCCCCCTACCGTTCCCAGTCCCCCTTTAACACACTATATATCTCCCCCCCCTCTCTCCCCTTCCCACGCTCACCGATAACTTCAATCCCGACTTGATCTCCATCATACCAGTAGTAATTAGCTACCGGGGTAATAAACTAAAGCATTGGAAAGGGCCCCCTAATACATTATTACTATATTTCCTCTTCATTTCCTCAAAATGAGGAAATTTTGTATATTTCCTGTTGCTTATATTCAACTAGCACCCCTTATGAAACTATATTATAAAGAAAAAAAAAGGTATTATCTTCATCTCTTCCTTAAACAAACGTTCAATTTATACAAAAATTCCTCCACGTATCCTAGCAAAGTTGTTTACAAATACCCAAATGACGTCACTACTGTATCCCTGCCTGACACCAATGTGACCACTTTCGCCAACACAGTTACGATTGATGTGACGAAATGACCAATTCGTCAAATTATGAGTCTCCGGGCTCGCCAATGAGCAGTCCCTCTTCGAAGGCTTACGTTGGCTGTTGGTCATGGTCAATACGCACCTCTAATGCCACTAAGCAACTGCGTATTACAACGATCATTTAAATACCTGGAATCATAATATTAATAGAGAACGAAACTGAATGACGAGGCTACATTACATAAGAATCTTAACAGCAGAACGTGCTTCATGTTATTTACGGCCTCATTGTTTTTTCCTGTGTTCGCCTAAATCACTCATCTGCTGGCGTCTGTTGCGGTACTCACCCGTCTGTGCCTGCACACATATAATAGGATGGCTGCCTCTGTTACTCTTCCATCACCACACACATACGATAGGATGGCTGCCTCTGTTACCCTTCCACCACCACACACACACACGATAGGATGGCTGCCTCTGTTACCCTTCCATCACCACACACACGATAGGATGGCTGCCTCTGTTACCCTTCCATCACCACACACACGATAGGATGGCTGCCTCTGTTACCCTTCCATCACCACACACATACGATAGGATGGCTGCCTCTGTTACCCTTCCACCACCACACACACACTCACGATAGGATGGCTGCCTCTGTTACCCTTCCACCACCACACACACACACGATAGGATGGCTGCCTCTGTTACCCTTCCACCACCACACAAACCACAGGATGGGTATAGTGTGCAAATATATACAACGTCACGGCATTAGCTTATACAAGTTCTACTTCAAATTGACTTAAAATAAATTATATAATTAACATCCTCCTAATTTTTGTGACATAAATTGTGCCAATATATGTTTCACCGCTCTAATGGTGAACCTCACTTTCACCTTATAAATTGTAAGCCATTTTATTCCTAAAATGTCATAAATTTTATTCCTAAAATAAAGTTTGATTTAGACTGTTATACACCTGTTTAGTCCTGCCAATACTGTAATGATTTCTATAAACAAAGCTACTCTATCCCCTAGAGATGTATTTTTGTCTTGTCTCAATAAACATACTTGAACTTGAACTCATTTATTGTCATATTAGTTTGCTTATTGATGGAGGTGGCTTCTGTTTTTTTCACCGAATTCGTTCCACTTGCTTACTGTTCTTATGGTGAAGAAGTGTTTCCTCACATTCCTCAGGCTCATCTACTCTAAGTGTCTAGCTTACATGCCGGTCCTTTCGTTAAAATGCCTCTCAACCTAAACATTCTGCCGTATTATAGGTTTAATTGCTACCTCTGAATATTTTGTACGACTAGGGCATGTCAACTCTATTCCTCTTTCCTTCCTGTGTCATTAGGTTCAGCTCCTTCAATCTGTCCCAGTAGCTCAATTTTCTCAATGCTTGGAGTAGTCTTGTAGCAACCAGTGTACTTTCTCAGCCTTTTAGTTTGGACGGGAGACTCGACGCTAGGGCTGCCCCGTTCCTGGAAGGCTGCCCTCGTGCTGCTCACGTGACTATGTGTACCACCATAGATACTCACCTATTTGTAGCTTGTGGGGGGTTGAGCTCTGGCTCTTTGGTCCCGCCTCTCAACTGTCAATCAACTGGTGTACAGGTTCCTGAGCCTATTGGGCTCTATCATATCTACACTTGAAACTGTGTATGGAGTCAGCCTCCACCACATCACTACCTAATGCATTTCATGGGTTCAGTGTTGTGTCTACTCCCAGAACCTCTTCTCTCACTACCCAGCACAAGTTCCTCTCTTTCATTATATATTGTTCCACTGCTCTACTTTCGCTTGCGACTCATTACTTTGCATTTATTTAGATTGAAGTCTAGTAACCATTTATATACCAGAGGTGGCCAAACCGAGGCTCTAAAGAATGATGAGCCTTTAATATGCGGTTCGTGAAAAATTATAGAGAATTCGAATATTCTAAAAATTTCGGCCAGAATCCAGATCAAGAAACGAGCGGCTCTATAAAGAGTTGGAATACTAGGGAAAGGGTTACGGGCTATTCACACCCGTGCCACCTCTTGGGTGGCTTAACCTTCATCAATCAGTGCAGACCAAGCTGGTACACTTCTTATATAAATCTTATTTAAAGCGTCTGTGAGAACTTTGTGAAGAAAGATGGCTTCAACAAATTATAAGTAGGGGAAGGGAACTATCAGGGGAAAGCGAAGCCATTACGACAATATAGCACTTGGAATGGGGTTAGGATCAGGATTTAGGATGGGATGGGGGAAGGGATAGTGCCCAACCCTTTGGATGGTCAAGGATTGAACGCCGACCTGCATATAGCGAGACCGTCGCTCTTCCGTCCACCCCGAGTGGCAGGTAACGAAAATATGAAGCTGAAAACATAAATTGTCAGCCAGAGTGGGAGTACGAGTAAGGATTCCCAATTAAATGAGGTAAACCTCTGAGCCTTATCTGCCAAGTGCCAATCACTCATTACAAAGCCAGTAACTTGAAACACCACTATGAAACTAATCACAACAAAAAACTTTTCATATGATTACCCACCTAAATCAGACAAAGAAAAACTAGGCTAAATGAGCTAAAAATCATCAATAAATAGCCAGAAGACGTTGTTGACATTATCCAGTATAGAAGCCGCGGCTCCCAAACATATAAGCTTTATCATTTGTAACTCTTACACTAACCAAGTTTGGCCGCCCCTCATTTATTTATTTATTTATTTATCTATTTATTTATGCATATACAAGAAGGTACATTGGGATTGTGAGGATACATAATATGGTAATTACAATCTTGTAAAGCCACTAGTACGCGCAGCGTTTCGGGCAGAAACGCTGCGCGATCATCTATAACACTCGATCACTTATAACGCCCGATCATCTATAACGCTCGATCATCTATCATTGAGCCATTTCATCTATACAATCATGTTTACAAATCGTCTGTTTTTTTCCCTGGAGCCTTCTGCTGTCCTCACTGTTTATCCTCGTCAACTTAGCGTCAACGGCAGTGTCACAAAATATTGTATAGCTACATCAGCCATATTAATTAATTACCACCAGTCTTCGGTGATGCACTGAAAACTATCGCAAGTAGTTTGCAAGGGAGTTCAGCCTCTTTGACGATACACTGATGCAGTTCTAAATGCGACATTAGACGGACATTTATCATGCGTTCCATTGATTTTAAGTCAAAACTTGAACGTGGACGACATGCGGTTATCTATCCCCCCCAAAACACTCTACATTATACTGCTCCCTACAACATGATGACACGGGAATGATGATTGGGGGAATGATGTTGATTACACAGAAATGATGACACAAGAATGATGTTGACACAGGAATGATGATGACACGGGAATAATGATGATTACACACGAATGATCGCACAGGAATTATGATTGGACATAAATGATGATTACACAGTTTTGATGATGATAATTACACTGTTTTTATGACAAATTTTATGATGAGAAAGGAATAATGAAGACAAACGAATGATGATTACACATGAATGATGATTGCACGAGAATGATGATTGCACATGAACGATTATACAGGAATAATGATTACATAGGAATAATGATTACATAGGAATGATTACACAGGAATGATTACATAGGAACAATGATTACTCAGAACTGTGATAATTATGCAGAAATGAGGATGACACAAGAATTGGGATAATTACACATTAATTTTTAATAATTACACAGGAATTGTGAATGGAATGGTATGATCAGGAGAAAGCGCCAAGCCATTACGACTATATAGCACTGGGAAGGGATCAGGATAAGGATTTGTGATGGGACGGGGGAGGAGGAATGGTGTCCAACCACTTGGACGGTCGGGGATTGAACGCCGGCCTGCATGAAGCGAAACCGTCGCTCTACCGTCCACCTCAAGTGGTTGGGCACATGAATTGTTGGTATGTACATTGGTATGTACTATGGTCCTCATCCTTCCTAAAAGTACTATCAAAATAAGAGAATGGGCTGAATAATTACACAGGAATAAGAATGACAAGGGGCATGATGATGATGATGATGACAGGAATGATGATAATGACTCAGGAAGGATGACGCAGGACTGACGATGACACAAGAATGATGATAATAGTTAGCATGATTTATTTCAAATGCGTAGTACTAAAATAATACTAAAATGTTTAAAATATTAAAAAAAATATTAATACTGAACGAGTAATATTAATTATTTTTCACTACAGTGATGTATTATGAATTATGAATTTTAAATAAAATTAAAACATTAAATAATCGTAATACAATTACATTACTAAATAGTAAATCAATTTGTTTTTATCATTAAATATTTTAAATATACCGAGCATTCTAGGCAGGGTTGTCAGCTTCTCTGACAATTAGTCTTCGACTATTTGTATTTACAAATAATATAAGCAACTAGCACTGAATTGCTTCAGAATATTTAATTAAATCATTTAAACAGTACAATACAAGATCAATATGGTACATGATAATAAAGAATCATTTAAATACGGAATCTTCAATAATAATAAAGAAGAGGTGTAGGAGGCATAGTTACCAGTGGTGTAGGATACAGCGGCTGTAGCCTCCATGAGGGGGTAGTGGGGCTCGGAGGGGGGTGTGGTGGGGGAGACGAGGGTGGAGGTGGTGTCAGAGCTGGTCAGCTTGAGGGTCAGGTCACAGCCCCCTCCACCCCCACCATTCACCACCTTCTCCATCTCCCTGTAACCGGTTGATGCGATTTATCCCAAGAGAGGAGAGCAGAGATCTCCGGATGCTGCTTGAGTCTATATATCCAGCTCTAGCTTAGGCTTATCGTTATCTTTGGATGAATTGGCTTCTTAATATATATATAAATACTATATATAGGTAATATATATCTATATACCGCCGGTTTAGAAGGATTTAGAAGAGGTCTAATATTTGTATTTTCCTTATGGCGTTATTGATTGTTTACATCTGGCCGTCAGCTGTGGTGACGTAACCAGGCCGGACTAATCACTAAGGTACGTTATTAGTGGTAAACTGTGTCTCGGTGCACCACGTGCTGCCAACCACACTTGTTTGTCTGGCTGATTACCCTTTCTTGCTTAACTCATTAAAACTAATTAACAATGACACAATCTACTGAACTCCCTATCCAATGTGCTTGTCCCAGCAATCGTTATCGCGAACAAGTAGCCCCAGGATACCTCACTGGCGACTGCATCTTTGAGGAGAGGCGGAAATTCACAGGAAAATAGAATATAGGAGGAGGAGATGGCGTCCGTCACAGAGGAGAGAGGGAGAGAGCGCGGACACACCACCTTCCCTCACTACGGTTACTCAGCCACTGGCTGCTGCTCCTGCTGGCTGCCGACCCCAGCCTCCTGTGTCGTACACACTCCACTTACCCAAATTTGTTTGCAGAGTCGAAAGTTAGCTCCTGGGCCCCACCTTTCCAGTTGTCGGTTAACTAACGGGGGGGGGGGGCCTCCTGACAGTATATTATCAATATATTATTGAATTAAGATTCTATTCCATTTCCATTTACTCCATTAATAAATAAGTTTGTCTTCGGATGATAGTGTTCTTAATCTACGGTAATATAATTACACAGTTTTCGTAGTACTAATGATAACGATGAGGACCGTAGTTTATATACCGACGTACAACGAAATTAAAAAGTAGAAATCGGCATATTGAGTTGGACAAACCGGAAAACTATTTTCTTCCCGTTGCAAAGGCAAACTAAACTAATCTCCCTAGGCCTAATACACGACAGCTGAGGCCTAATATAGTACATATGTGTGCTACACTAGGCTTTGGAATATTTTAGTTTGTATTTTAGCTTATTTTTTTTCAGACTATAAAGTAATTAGTACAATGTTCTAATTGCTTAGAACGGCAATCTTTGTACTATGATGCACATAGTTGTAAAAACTACTATCTAAACAGGAGAATGGGTTGAATTATACCACTACCATGTTTATTAATCACAAATTTGAGGCAATTAAAACTAGTACAAAACTAGTTTGTGTGGGAAACGCTACTGCGTGCTGGTAGGGCTTGCAAGGAAGTACTACTCAACCGCCAACATGCTGTACTTTAACAATCCACTGTATCTTGTATATGAATAAATAAAATTATGTTAATACCTGATTAACATTAATTAAATCCTGAATCCATTTTGTAACTAATCGTTATGTTAATTAATTCATTAAGTTAAATTAAGGAAAACTGTGAGCAGACTGTTTATGTAACCAGCTGATCAATGCTGTAGCTTGCTTAGTTAAACAAATATTGGGGTTCAGTTTCTGAGGCCATTAATGCCTCTAACCTTTACCATTACCACACAGGATGGGAGTGGGGGTGCATAATTGGAACGTTTTAGGGTCGCTGCATACCAGATATGACAGGACACATCTCGTAATATTTGTTTTAATACTGAACAGTTTCAAATATATTGATCCAGGCCACTTCCTTCAAGGGTCAGATGTGACACGAACAAGCAACAACGGCTTAAAAGTTCAACAAGCCACAATGAATGACAGAAAACATGATTTTTCATTAATAGGGTTATAAGCCGCCTACCCGCCGAAGCCGTAAACGCCAAAACTCTGCTGGGTTTTAAAATACAGCTGGAAAAAATTTATCAGGGCAAATGGGGAGGGGGGGAGCATTTGACAAGCCGCCGGTTTTCTGGCCTCATCGAGGCCACCCTCAGGTAAACCAATGGAATTCCCAACCCGTCGAAGTCGCAAATGCCAAAACATTGCTGTAATTCAAAACCCAGCTGGATAAAATCATCAGGACAAATGGGTTACCCATTGATAAGCCACCGGCTTACCCGTCGAGGCCATTAGTGAAATGGGAGCGCTCAGGTATATTCAGGTTATATAATACATATATAGTACTATGCAGAGTTCCTTCTAATCTGATATCTCCTTAGCGGGAATTTTCAGCAATTATCGGGAACCTTAGCGATTCCAGAGAATCTTGTATAATGTTATCATGTCTCCTCCATTCTATATTAGGTGTAAATTAAGTTTCAGGTCCTTCGGGATCTCTTCTAGTCTGGCATGATGCTTATGTGAGCGCTCCCTGGTGATATAAACTCAAGGGTCGTCGCTGTTTCTGGATTTTTTTCATTGCATCCAGTTCAATGGGTCTACCTCCCTCCCCATTCATCATTATCTTGTATTTATTAAGAGTTAAATGTCCAGAAGTAACTTTTTCGACCACTCCTAAAGGTTATCCAGGTAGCTTGCAACTTTTTGTAATTGTCACAGATTCGTTGATTTTGCAGTCCGCAAAGCTTCCATTCAAGTGAAAGAACGTGTCAAGAATAGGTTGGGCCTTAGTGCTAACCCTTGTTGTACTCACTGTAACATAACTATCTTCGCCGTAACTGTTTCCAGTCATAGATGTACACCAATTCAACTTTGCACCATTCGTTAACAATGCTTCTACGTTGTGCATAGCAGTCTCTCGTGTGGAACTATCAAATGCCTTCCGACAAACCAGGAAGTCATTATCTGCCTATCCTTTCCCTTCCTGCTTGATCACCGTTGCCTTTTCGTAATACTAAGTTGGTTTGTTAAGCAGAGCTTTGTCTACTTTGCACCCATATTGCCGTTTGGATACTAGTTTGTAACCTCCCAAGATTCACTAAAACAAAACAAAAAATTATTTCTAACGAACAAATTCACAAGGGATTGATTTGTTGATTTAAAGCATCACGCTATTGTGATTGTGTATTGAAGTAAGGGCGAAGAGGTTTGATAGCCCGGTGCATGGGGGAATTGTGTAAAACTCCGGTTTGTGCTTCGAAGCTGCGGGAGCCGTATGAGGGGAGTAGTACTTCAGCTTGCAATTCTTGCTAACCATGTCGATGCAGTCGACTAAGGCGCGTCTGGGATGATCCCAGCCCTTGTGGATTTGTTAATATGATGCATCACATTATTGTAATTTGTGTGTATTGTTTCTAACATTTTATAGAAAATTCAAGATTTAGGGGATATTGCTTCATAATTGGTGCACGTCAGTCTTTAAGCTTGGTTAAATCAGTCTAGCACATCAACGGTCTCCTTCAGGATCCATATGAAGTGTTATTTGGCAGTTTGTTTTCCAGCTGCTCCGCTGTCATGGCTGAAATTATATTGGTTTGCTGTACTGTAGTTAGTGGTAACTTACCTTGAGGTGCTTCCGGGGCTTAGCGGCCCCGCGGCCCGGTCGTCGACCAGGCCTCGGTAGATGCAAGTCTTTGAAGTTTTTGTTAAAACAATTTTTTGTAGTTTTATTTACCAGTTTTCCTTCGGATGTTGCTATGAATATTTCGGTAATCTTAGAAAGCCCCGATAGTATTTTAACACGCCATAGTTAGCATGAGAGCAAAAGGTAGAAAACGTTGCAGCGTACCCTAGCCTTGTAAGGCAATGCATGAATAAGTTACACTGGAAGCTTTGGACAACCCTCAATGTTGTGCTTAGTTCCTAAATTAACATTCACTCCAGAGGCTGCAGGATCCAAGTAAATTCAGTAGAATTTCTGGTTGCAATTTTTACCATGTAGTTAGATCAGTCGATTAAGGTAGCGTTTAGGATGCTCTTGGACGTAAGCTCGATTCCTCGTCACAGCCCTTGTGGATTTGTTCATTTGATACATCACGCTATTGTGATTTGTGTGTAACGCTCAGATGTGATCAACGCTCTCACCCCGCATATTTAGATCTTGGCCCGTTAATGCAATTGTTAAAAACTTGTTCGTCATATTCAGCTCGCCTCGACATTTATTTAATTCCCTGGAAACTCGTACCCAAGTCACTGTCCTTCCGCCACTCCTGATCCCAGTTTATTCTGAACACTACCATATCTAGTCTCTTTAAAATTAGTTTAGCGATCATTTGTCTTATTGCATAAACCAATTTTTTCTATTATGTACTTTATTACTGTGCATAAATATTCAACATTTATCTGCTGTATTAGTTACAAATGATGAAATGGCGCCTAGCCGGGGTGACAATGTAACACCATTAAATGGCAGGTTAATGAAAAAGGAGCTAAATATCACTAAGGATGTGAGCATTAAGGCATTGATTCGCCAAGAAGTCCAGCGAAACAGGGATGAGGTAGCTCACGCCATTCTCGACCAGGTTCAATTTAGGAAAAACATGGCCGGGGAGACTATTTAGCACCATATTCACGATATTCAAGTGCCAATATCACTGAAGGCTGTCAATACTAGAACGAAAGCGCCTAAGGCGAACGATATCAAAGGTGCACAACCGTAAGCACACAGGACAGTAGGGAGCAGGCATGCGCTAATTTAAATGCCAGTTTAACGTGTATGACCAATACGTAACCTCGCCAGAGCCGGTTAGTGGAATAAAAACCATGGGGGACAATCAACCCTTAAGTGCACGCAGTTTGTTACAAACGTGCGCAGGTAGAAATCTGAACAAGGTACCCCTTTTCTGGGGAGGGAAAGTAAGCCGGGAAAACACGAGCATCGTCTGTTTTAAGAGAACATGGCAGCAATATCTATGGATTATAGTGGCAGGAAAGCAAGGCATACACCTGCTCTCAAAATTGACATTCCACAAATGTGTATATGACTAAGTAGAACAATGACGTGACAAGGAGCAGTGTTCCATTAAGTGCCCGGCACGAGGCGAGGGTGGGGCTAGTTTCCAACAATATTTATTAGTGATTAGATGAAGGTCAAGGGAATGGGTCACCTCCAAAAGTGGTTAGGTTTGTTGCATGTAATGCCAAGTAATTATCAAAAAGGCACCAAGCCGGGAAGGCTATGTAGCACCACCAAACGTTGCGTCAAATTATGAATGACGTCCTTAGGTAAAAACAAACTTAGTTGTATTAAGCTATGGATATATGCTGGAACCAATTTCACACGAGCAAGAAATGAAAGGATTAGCAGTCCCACCTCAAGAGTGGAAAGCCAGGAATGTTCATTGGAGGTTAGGACTTTACCATGCTTAAGTCAATGTAAATCATAATAGATGCAAGCCAAATTACCTGCCAACTTGTACCATTAGTTTTTTAACATTACCAAATCTATGCAGCACATCCTTATTAAAAAAATGTTGCTAGAGAATCAAACACACTTATCCAAAACCACTTTTACTAGTAGCAATGTTTTCATTTATAAACACCCTGATGAATATCGCTCCCTCATTTTTAAATTAAAGCACTTCCAGTATGGTCTACACTTCTAAGTAAAAATTTTGAAAAGATGCTGATAGGCACAATCTTCAAAAACCTACAACATAATTTAAGCCAAAGTACCAGAATATGCTATCTTTAGAGATTTTCTTTCACCCAGGGGAATGCAGACTTCACTTTACCACCTCTGCTGTTTATTAGATTTCCAATAAATGCTTAGATCACTACAGTAGTGCTAGCAATCTAAATGAATTGTGCCTCTAAGAAATTTATACATATATAAATATACAATATAACATGCATACCATATACACATTATATACATATTATATACATTTATATATATATATTGACCTCAGCTCAATAAAAGGCTTTTAGATATATATACGCACCAATCAATGATAACACCAAAAAAAGTTGTAAGGTTTGATACCACGCAATGCTTGCTTTTAATTTATTTCTCCTGTAATTAGTCTCGGCCCAATACAAAAGCTACCAATATTTCTCCCTTACAAAAAAACTATAACTTGCTACCAGTTTTCCTTATAAAATTTCTTTAAAAGATAAATGTCAATTATGATTTACTACATTTGCATTCACGACCACAACTGACCAGCCCACTTACAAAAAAAAAATATAAAAAATAAACAAAGGTAAATATTCATAAAAATAACCACCAAATAATCCTTAAAACACAATGTGACCGTACAACACGTGCCTCACATACTGATGGGAAATTCTTATACTAAAATAAACCTTTATACGCCTTTCTTGGGAAATCAGGTACAGCATCAAGAGGAGTGTTCTAGCAAGATATCAACTGTTTCTTTCCAGCACTTTGCAGTAAACCCACAAACAGTATTTAGAAGCATTTTACAAAGGAAACTATTCTCTATATATTAGCAGAAAAGTAACATTTAAAACATTAACTGTACTGGACACCCAAAGCAGTACGCTAAACTTTCAACATTCCCGATTTGGAGTTCTATAATATCGGTCCATTCGCTTAAATACAATACTTTTAAAAGAGGTATGGATCACTAGATGAACCTCAGGATACCCAGTACATCATTTAAAATTAAACAAGTTACAAAGGGGATATTCTTCACAAAGCTTAGGGGAGTAGCAAGAAGATAAGTAAAACGTGAAAAAAATTTATAATGTAGCATTTATAATGAAACTCAAAATACACCCTAAAAAAGATTATGACAAAAAATACAATTTCATCTCAAATGTAGAAAAAAAAAAAACACCTGGAAATCTTCCGCCTATTGTACCCCTCTTACCTTAATGGTTTGTACCATACAGACAAGGGAAAGACAGTAAAGCATCTGGCAGTGAATATCGACCTATGTTTCCGCAATTTTGAATATGATGTACTGAAACTAAAGCAGAAACACTAGTTGATCATACATCACAAGCCATGTCCATAATAATGAAATGAGTAAGGACTGGCCAATATACTGGCCAAATATCACTATCATCATTATGAACTACAAATAAAGAGATATTTGATACCACTTGAGCAATCCCCACAATGATAAATCTCTCAAAATTTCACAATACTAGGTACAAAACAAATGCATTTCATAGTAATCCATAATAATTCCTCAACTCTTCTAATAAATATCCCGAGTGGTATTCCCGCTGCCGCCATAAGTTCTTCGTCTTGGTCCAGGGTGTTCTCTTAAAGGTGGGCTAGAGTGCACATCCTGGAAAAAGAAAACTGAAATTAAAAACCCATACCAGTTTAGATGAATAATGCAAGCAAGCAAAACCAAAGAGTGGGTGGATATCATCGCATTGGGATAAGCGATACCGAAGTAAAGGAAAATTATGGAATGTAATTAAAACTTTCTGGATGGGTTACAGTGGCTACCAACTGAAATGGCTCCACAAGTCATCAGTCCCACGAGTCCATAAATAGCCTACAGCACACCATAGGGAATGATCAGATCCAAAATTCGTGGACCTGAGGGTATCTGCAAGCTGGCCAAATTTAACGAGACTATGGGTAAACCAAAAAACTAGACGTTAGATCAAGGAACAAAGACAACTAATACACCTACTGAAGTAAACTGGATCATCCACTCGAGATGAACAGCCACATTAGAAAAATGACACTGTACATCTAGGAATAAAGGGAATACTAGAGAAATTGACCTGTAAAGAGGTAGATGCCTGATAAGTCTGTTCCCTAAATGTAGGCTCAGCTAGAATAGATCCAGTAAACACAAATGCCACAGGTGGAAGGCAGCATGCAGATAGAATGATCATAAGCATATAGCAAATGCTGACAGGGAATGAAGTCCTTCAAATGTAGCTACGATGAGTGGTTTTCTGCACGTATGCTCCAAACCTCGCAGGAATCAATGAACCCTTGCACAATTCAGGATGGGGCACAAGGAAGTAACCATCTCAGGGCAAAGGCAATATCAACTAGCATATTGGGCAGCCCTAAGCACATGCACATCAACAAAGCATTGAAGGTTGACGACACTGAACCCCATCTGCTCCTGTCGTTGACAATTTGTCTGTCGTTTCTAGGGGTTTACTACTGTACAATTACAATTGTACACCCAGTAAAATTACTCATTTGCATTGTCTAGTTTTGAAAATCTTGCCTTTGTCCATTGTGCTATACTATACGCCCTTTCTTATTTCTACTGGTGTGGATATTAAAAGCCCTTACTCACAGAGCCTCTGATGGGAGAAAAGGGGGCATGTTTCGGCCTCGCACCTATTGTAGTCTATTATTGGACTATTATGGTTGATGTGACATGCTCTTATCTACAGGGTGCCACCATTCAGTCCCTTCAGGAAGTTAACAAAAATATGAAATGCAAGGAATACTAAGCCAGTGGACGGATAAACAAATTCTTCACATTAGTGCACTAACAATAGATGTTGTAGAAAATATAAACCTTGAGACATTTAAGGAAAGGCTGCATGTGACTGGGAGGTGGTAACTGATCTCTAAAATATGGCATGGGGTGGGGGTGCTATTTTAGAAGCACAACATAAGGAGATATCAGGTACACCAGGTTCCAATATTAAATTCAATATTCAGAACACTATGTTGGCAGTGGGGTATATTCAACCAACAGTTTCAATGAGTAAATGAGTACCTATGATGCATTAGCATACCTCCCTGCTTAAGAAAAAAAAGTTACAATACTAACATTTTGGGGAAGAGCACTTGAAGCACTGATCACGTGAAGCGAAGTTATGGAACTGGCACTGTTGGCACTCCCAGTCTCCAGCACGCATACTGCCTCTACCACCGTCCATTCCTCCAGAGCGTCCACCTTCTGCAAGAAAAAGCAGCATAAAAAGTTAACTTCGGCAGATACCTATAAATTAAGGTTGAGAACTTCTTGGGTAGGAGTTTAAAAGTTTTTAAAAAAAAGTAAAACTTGCTCTAAATTGCATACAAATGAGACAAAGCTTTAATTAAAGTAATAAGGCTAGCAACCTGCCTAGCAGAATGGTCAAAAGGTGAAGAATGTATCCTTAGACTTGTGCAAAGCGTGAATGGAAGAAATGTTATGCATCAAGATGGGTACCTGCGCAGATGTGGACGATTCGTAGTTTGATATTCACAAAGCTATTTAAAGCTTTGGTTTAAACAACAGGTTTATATAATCAGTGAAGGGTGTAGAAAAAAATGCAATGGCAATGCTTCAATAGTATGAAATATCCTTACAAAGTATTTTTATTAACTTAATGATTGGCAAGTCACCAGTTTGTAAATATGTACCTTATAAATCAAGATATCCAATGTATATTGGCTCATGAAGTCATTTGAGCTAATAGTGAATGAACCAAAATGGTATAGTGAAAAAGTTGATTAACAGTAATAATTAAAAAAAAAAGATGTACAAATTTAAGTGGCTGTGCTTATGAATGCATGAAAAATTATGCTAAAGTAGAAATAGCAGGATACAATATGGCACTTCATAACCCATTGACAACCTGACCATTCTTCTGCAACTTTCCCCAACAAATGGCAAGTAGTCACAGTCTACAGATGGCCCATACAGCCCAGCTGATCTAGTAAACTATTCAAGTTCCAGTGACATTTCACAAAACACATGATTGTGGCTTGAGCACATCTACATCACATCACCTGCACCATCTTGTTAATTACAAAAGTAATACTGCTGAAAGGGAGAAATGGATATATATAAATAAAATAAGGCATTACTAGCACTTCTCCCCTCTGCTGATAGATTAGCAAGGGCAAACAGAGGTAGCTAGCATAGTTTTTTTTATACAGACCCAGAGTGGTGTAGTGTGGTCATAGTTTACACAACTTAACACATGCAAACTTGCATTAGGCTTAATTGTGAATACTAAACTCTGGAAGTAGAGAACGTTTTACATGGAAAAAATAATGGAGAAGCAATGCCATCAGCAGGCTTCAACCCATCTTTAAGCAGCAGAACTAGAATAGCAGTGAATGTTTTAAAGAAAATGTGCATCATGTCAGTGGAGAGGACAAGCCTTTAGCACTGTTTATGATTACAAAATGTAATGGGAGACTCCATGGGGGTAAAGTAGAAAATACAAGGAGACATCATAGACATGCACATGTCTTGAAACTAGAGTGACTTGCATCTTTATGAAGATGAATGTGCAGCATAAGCATAAATGTGAGGTTGCAGTGTTGGCACCCATTATCAAAAGCCATACTGATTGCAGTAGTTTTGCAAAACACCAGTTTCTACATACAAGCTTTGTAATAGGGGGTAGAATGCAAGACACCCCAAGCTAAATCATAAACTATGAAGGTTCAAGGGATGAAGCCAACAAGGGCAAATTTGACTCCCCATTTTAGGTAGTCTCGCTTATTTAGGGGAGCATCTTCCACATGTTAACTTAAATAAAAAAAAACAATCGTGAAGAAAATAATGACAAGTACACAGGAAAACATTCTAGGTGTCAAAGGACAATAAAAATTAGGAATTTACCACAAGTGCACAGTTTTATAAACATTTGACTTTTGTATAATAAATGCCACATGAAAATAAAATACAGTATAAATTCCTACCTGCCAGACTTACTTTAGTGCTGTCCACAAAGGATGACAAAACAAAGTTGTATATCTCCCAGGATGAGTAGCAGCAATGCGAGGATCATACCTTGCAGGATTGAGCTTCGTGCAATGCTCTGGCCAAATTATTTTCTGCCCTCTTGTAACGTTTGAAAAACTGAAGCCATCTCCCTCCCATACCCGCTAATCTCTTCTCTTTCAGTTCATGAAGCATTTCTCCATGGTCACAATTATCAAATGTGCTTGAATAAGCAGCTGTTCATCTGGGCAGTATACCATCTTATCCATAACTGGCAATTGTCTTTATGTATTAGGACAAGGTACAGTGTTTCTAGGGTTTACAGGATATCCTGTCGAGGCTATTTCTATTACACTAAGTGCCTACGCCACATTTATGAACAATTAAATTCAGAAATTTTACCCAGGAGCATATTAATTGGCATATTGTTCACTTTTCCAAGAACATTAACTTCCTTCTCATATATGTAAAGATATTTAGTATGTACCTTGTTCTCTAGACCATTTATTATCAGCCAATACCTCATCTCATCCAAGTCTGCATGCAGAAATTAGATTTAGGTCCAGTATTGGCAGTTGCAGAGGTGGATGTTGCTCTAGTGGTGCACAAAAGTTATCTAGTGTACAGCTCATTGGATGCTCCAATATTTTGCATTCTTAATTCTTATTATGTTCTTTTCTCTAAAAATACACTTTGTAAAACCTCTTCACTGAAACATTTGATGCCTTTTACAAAAACCTTGGCCTCTTCTATCTTGGCACTTGTGGGCAAAGTACCAACTGACATTTTCAAATCAAATTCTAGACATTTGACAGTAACTTGCTAAACTTGTGCATATACTGTACTGGTAATTTAGTGGTTTTCAACAAATGTATGCCTATACCATTACATTCAAAGGGTTTGACAAAACTTTGATGATATGAAGGCTTATGGAGTAAACTCAAAACCCTCTAGGCAAACTCCAGGTAAACTTCCTATTACACATGTCAGAGCAGCTGCAGTCAACCTATACCTTAACTTCACTTTAACCTTAACTTTATACCATTCATTCCTTGCTAACCTATATTTGCAAAAACTGCTTTTACATTTGTAACAAATGAGGTAAACTAACAAACATGGCCCCAGCTTGGTAGTTGCAGTTAGATCCTAACACGATGTGTAGCAAGGTGGGGAGGGGAGGCCAGGGCACAGTGGAGACAGCGGGGGAGGCACGGCCACGACGGTGGGGGAGGGGCCAGAGCACAGCGGCCAGGGCACGGCGGCCAGGGCACGGCAGCCGGGAGAGGGGGGGGGGAGGCCATGAAGGAGTAATGATGCAAGAGAAAGTAATGGCTGAACATGCAAATGAATCTGATCACAGTACCCCCACACAAAGCAGAGTTTACCGAATTAAAGGCTACAATTACCGTACCTTTTAAACTTCGTACATAGGAACACCATGAAGAATACTCTCAAAATGAAGTGAGGATAAGTTATCACCCATATCTGAATTACTAAGAATTGCCACATCTATTATATCTGCTTATCCTATTCAAATTCAGATCATATTTGCCAAACTAAAAATCAATGCTGTACAACCTTTTTCCATAGACCACAGCATTTGATATAATCTTATGATAACACTTTCCTATTACCTTGAAATCTAAGCACGTATGCTCTCAATAAATACCTTAATTATACTAAGCATGGAATATCTGCCCTAGCATGTCCTTACCAGCCAATTATATAAGACATCCACCAGATGCTAACAATTTAATGAATTCCAAACTAACTTTTCAGTCACAAAAGTATTCTTAGTGCAGTTCATTCAAAACAAGTTTCATACATACATCTTATTCCTCTAAATCCAGAACTGTATTCAAAGATACCAGACAATGAATTGTAGTAGCTCACCTAGATATTCCATGCTCATTGTACCTATCCTTACCAACACATCTAGACATACCTCTAGGAGTCCTGCATTTGAAGCAGTAATCGCGATGCGAGAAGTTGGAAAACTGGCAACTAGGGCATTCCCATTCCCCAGGCCTGCTGCCACCACCACCACCACCACCACCACCACGAGGGCTAGAGTAACGGTCACCACCGCCACCACCCCCTGCAACATTATTCTCTAAACAGTTGGCACAATACCCTACTCTACGGTACTCTAAATAAATCACAGGAACCCCCATTACTATGGAAAAATACGGCTCGTTATTATATCCCCAATTTACTCTGACTACACAACTGAATATAGGGAGTTAAAGTGCCTTTATTTAATGAAAACTTGCAATTATAGTGCCTGATCAAATCTAAGCACAACCCAGAGCCCTACTTTTAACACCAATTTTGATTACTTGCCCAACACTGCTCGTCATTCAATTATGTGAGTGATTATTATTTAGTACGTACAATATGCGCATGAAAATTATGGCAGAGTAGGACTCGCACCAAAGACCTCTTATATAAATATCCTAAATGTTACTAAAGCCATAGTTCAAGTTGATAACTAAATCTGCTTCCTTAAAGAGCCAATAACCCCAACACTAATCAAGATTAATATTGTATTGGTTAAAATAATGTATGACTACATACAGGTGCAGTGTGCACACATTAACTATACATTATGGGCAAACTTAAAACTGACCTGCAAAATTAAAGCAGTGCTCAATCCCCAGCTACATACAAGTCAACAGGCAAATGACTCCATACTATACTTTAATACAAGTGAAAAAATATTTAAAATTATTTAAACTGACCTTGAACATTATTAAATGGGGCTTCAAAGATCAGTGACAAGTAAAAAAAAAACATTAGGTCACCATACTGAGCTTTCTGGATCAAAATTAAAACTCATCAGCTGAAGCACAATTAGCATAATCTGAGAATAAATAAAACATGAAATTGCAGAATAATAAACTTAATAATGAACTACAGGAGAAAGATGTGGCTTGCTGCATCACTAATTCAAACTTCAACAGTAGTTTATCAAGAGCACACACTTATTTACATCACACACACCAGCATTACCCACCACAGCAACCCAGGTGTGTCGAGTATCTCACCGATGTGGAGTACCTCAAATTGTCAAAAACATTTACTCCCTTGTGAAAATGCTTCCTCCTACGCTCAACTAATTGCTCCTGGAGTTTACTCCACAAAATTTTTATGAGGTTTAAGAGGAGACCAGGACAACAGCTTGCATGAGGTTAAAGAGCAAAATGGGTAGAAAAAGGACATGAAAAAGGAGTGATGTAGCAATTGAAAGTAACATACCAATGAGCGAGTACCAATTTGATAGGAAGATAAAAAGAGCTGAAAAGTTTACCCAAGTGAAGAAACAGAGGAACCGAAGGAGGATGAAATGCAGCAAACAGATAGCCAGAAAATTGAAGGAAATATTTTTAAAGGTAGCTGTATTAGGAGGTATAAATGAACCAGGTTAATTACTTGCATTAGCTAAGACCCAGGGCTTTAACTGCTCTCCCTATAGAAGCAACTATGTATGTTTTCTCCATAATCCATCTACTTTGCTTTCCACACTTACCTTAAAAATTCAACAAAAAATTTAGCCGTTTATTTACACACGACCCTAGACTAAATGTCCACACCATACTGAGTAGTCAGTGCATACTGTTTAGAACATTTTTTAATTCCTTGTTAACTTTATACCCATAATTCATACACATGCACTTTTACAAACAATACCCATATGGCGCATCTGCACAACCAGGGGTTACTGTGGGTAAAGGGGTCATGTGTGGACAATACATTCTACTCCAATTTAACCGGTTACAATGTATATATAAAACTGGATGGAGGTGGTCGGATGGTGGTGGTAGTGGTGGTGGTGATGGTGGAGCGACAAGGCAATAGTAGGGTGGGATAGCATGAGATACATCTCCGTGTCCCGTCTACCCTCTTGTATACCAGGAGTACTCTTTACATCGACCAATTACTTAATTTCCATTAATCTTGTGGATGCAAGTGACTTTACCAACCTTGTCAATGCATTCCACTATCAAAGTACTTGGCAGAGTTCAATAACTTATATTTTATGACTACTCCAACCTCCACTGTTATACCCGTCGCACTTTGAAATTTTAAGTGTGTTCTTGGTGCAGGCAACGCAGTGATTAGTTTATATAGAATGTACATTCACTGAGCAAGGTGAAGCTCTTAAGCCCCACCTTGTAGATGACGTACTTATCTTCAGCCCTGACACCATGCTCCCTCCAGGAACCTTTCCATTTTACCACTCTTGAAAAGATCACCAGAATTTTTTTTTTAGCATGTCCATCCCCATCTACTGGAATTCACCCCACTCTACATATTCCCTCTACTTTCATTCATTGTCACTGCTTTATCCATCCTAAATACATTCTCAAACTAACAAGTTTGTATCAGAGCTATTCGACACCTGGCCCAATGCAACAATAAGTCATTCCATCTGTACTAGGTGCCTCCCCTCCCACCACACATCCCTACATTTCAATTGATATCTGCCATGGCTGCATATTAAAAAATCATGGCATTTTTTTTTTCTTTTTTCCCCCCAAATCCCTTTTCTTGATAGCCCCTAGCATTTTAATTGAACCTGTCATTACATCTTACCTTTCACTAACCCAGAAGACCACACATTGTTTTCAATATAATGCTGTGTAATCCACTTGCTGCTTGAGCATTACTTTCTACTACTATAATTAGCCATGACACTGCATAATCCAACCCCACAATCATTCTTCTAACCCCCCCTCATCTTTCAACTACTTTCACATCAAGTCTCTTGCTCCATTAAACCCACCTCCCTTTTATCTCCTGAATACCTGTAAACTTAAGCTCAACTAGTGTTCACAACCCCTCTACCTCCCCCTCTCCAAAATACCACAAAACCGTAGTTCTCATGCACATCATTTACCAGCAAGTTCTCGTCTGCATTCATTCGCCACCCTAGTAATAACCCCTTACTAGGGGGTTAGCACAGCTTTCCTAAAACTTTCTCCAAACATTCAATCAAGAACATTTCCATCTAATCTCTCTGCACCAGTTTATATCATCCATTACCAACATCCAACTGTCCCTTTTGTCTTTAGCTGTGTAAGCAGAATATTTTATCCCCAAATAACCTGGAATTTAGATTCTTAAACCTTCCAACAAAACTAGCCATTCAAACTAAGTCTTAATATATTTTTTGGGCTTTTGTTGTATCTTATTTTATTGAACGTTTTTCATTTTTATCTTGGTCCTCATTTATCTTCGAGATAAATGATTTCTGATTCGTAAGAATGCAGTATTTTATTATAAATTAAAAATAATTAGAAAGATAAATTACGGCTCATTCACTAAAACATTGATTTGTTTTAGGAACAGACTTTCACCTTATTTTCAATTAGAAAATGGATGGACAAACTTAATTTCCTTCCCCACCCCTGTATTTCGTTGCAGACCTAGGCCATTTCTGATTTTAATACCAAAAAGAGAGTTCTGATTTTGCTTCATGGTCGACACACACTTTAATATGCACATTTCGCAGCAAGTGTTCAGAAAGACTTGGAAAACTAGATTTTCAAAATATACAAAAATGTTGCAATACGAGTTGAGCTAAAAGCCCAGGTGGAATCAATTGTTCCCATTGCAATAAATTGAGTAACTGATAAAACCTGAATCACAACAAAGCTGGTAACTGCTTTGCTGCCAAGACAAATGAGTTCACCCCATGTCTTGCTATCACACAACTGAAACCTTTACTATTTGAAGTGTTCAAATTTTGTGAGAATTGCCAACAGGAAAAATTTGCATTTAAATTTTGTATTGCTGTACAATACAAATTAAGAGCAAATTTCCTTAAGTAATTACTTATACCTGTATAAAAAAATTACAACCTATTACAAAATGCATACACTACTAATTGTTAATTTCAAAATTAAAACAAAAATATAATCCATAATAACTTAAAATTACACACTTTCAACACAGGTGGGAAATGCCTGACACTATGCATTCAAGATACAAAGGAAAGAGCATCCACTTTGCATATAAAACAAAACTTTACCATATAAATCTAACTGCCATTTCAGTGTTTACAAATTGTTCCAACAAGCTGTTGTTGGCCTAGTTAACTTGGATAATGGGCCAATTTCATTTTTCAATTGCTTTCTTGCACCAAACGACAGCAGTAGTATTTTTTTTTGGTACACATTTCAATATACAGTATTATTGGCATACGGCAGCACAAACTTTAAATGCTTTTCAATATTCGCATCCAACATACCGATAGCAACTCTGCCTGGCCCACACATTGTGTAGATGGCGTTAAATGACTTCAACAAATTAATGTGGACAGTCTATTAGTCAAAATCTTACAGGAGCATTCAAATACAGTAATTTACCCTATATCCGGACACTTCCATATTGACCGATTACCTGTTTTCAATTCGCTTGCGTAAAGTCCGGCTAGTGGGCCTGTCCGAGAAGTTTACCTCAACTGTTCAAGCTCCTTCCTAACAAGGGATTAATTTAACGCATACAACATTTAAAACCCAAACGGTATAACATTTTGTCTTGGCGAGTAATGTACGATTTTTTTTAATGGATATTACCGGAACGACAGGCAATATGGATTATTCAAGCCGTCTTCATACCAAGGTGTCCGCATAATAGGTAAATTATTGTACTTTATTTGCTAGTGAAAAATATTCAACCATATAATGTTTTGAAAGTTATTTATATTAGGTAATTTTGGCCCATACCAATTTTAGATCTCTTTACCAAACACAATTCCTGTTTTCTGCAACCAAGGAATGTCACATACCACGGGGAGCATTACACTTGTAGCACATGCCACGGGATGAGAAGTTATGGAACTGGCACTTCTGGCAAGCCCAGTCTCCAGGACGCATGTCTCGCATTCCTCCACCACCACCACCACCACCACCACCAACACGTCCTCCAGACCCAAAGGAATCTCCATCTATAAAAATGAAATTAATCTATATTTTATGTCTACAATTAACCTGAAAACAAAATGTTTAAGAGAAAGCGTGTGTTAGAGAGGGAACGAAGTAAGAAATGTTGTAGAAGAGGGAGGGAGGAAAGGTGAGGGAAAGATGGAAGAATGTGTTGATGGGGAAAAATGAAAACTAGGCTGGTGAAGGGGATAGAGGGAGATGAAAGTGGTAAAAAGAGCAAGTGTAAAGAGGAAAAGATAAGAAAGCAGCTGGTGTGAGGTGCTTACCCAAGTGACTAGAGGGAAGCGAGGTCTGTTAACCTATACAATTTTACTTCACCTAGCCAACATTTAACTTTATCAGGGTCAAGTATTTCCTTATCCTTATTCTTTAGTATTTTATTTTCAGCTTCCACTCAAGTCAACCTTTTCCTCCTTTCAACTTTAAAAGGCTGTGTTAGTCAATTTCCCTCAGCATCATTTTTAGTGACAATATCCACTCTTTCCTGCTGGAGTTAAGACCTCTTCCCTTAACCTGTCCTCTTATATTGCCATAAAATTGAAACCTATGGACTTTCACAATGCAGATGGCATTATAGATAAGTCTTGAAAGGGCTTATGTAGGTTTTTAAATGCTGTTGTGATGTTTATAAATAGGTTTCACATATATTGCAAGTTTCACACCCGTTATTATGTCCCTCTGGTGAAATTGTCCAAATTGTACACAACTGAAATTTCTAAATCTCTGAGTTGCCTTCCTCTTGACTGATTCCTATTCTTATCCCCAATATCTTTTATTTATGATAAAAGTCGTGTACGCTAATTCAAAAGTTCGTCTTAAAGTCCCGAGATTTCTGTAATTGTCCTCGGTTGTACATCCATTATTTTCCATGTCACCTGAAAAATGATACTTTAAAACTTACTCTGAAGGTCGGTTGCTCAGATTGCTCAAATTCAGACCAAAACCTCAGGAAACCCCAATTTGTTAGTCATACATAAAAATCATCAAAACTGCTAAACAGTTTACAATTACACAACCAACACTAATAAACTTAAGACGGCTCCTGAAGTTGGCCCTATTGATTTTGATGCATAGTTGCCAATGCAATACTTTAGGTTGGTCCCAGCCCCCACCCCCCTTTAAATTGCTTATTTATATTTCAACCAGGGTTTTCTTTAAGAATGGTACAAGCTGTTCCATATCTGCACTTTTTGTGGCTATTGCCACCTGTCCTTTTAATGCAATCACTGCAATTTCTGTAGACTACCAGGAAGCAACTTTCACACAACTGTCAGTGCATTCCACGTGTTGACCACCCATACTGAATATCTTGCCATTTTTCTTGGAATCTTTTCAAACTTTAAAACAAATCTTCTATTCTCTCTACTTGGGAAAATTGAGAGAAATGAAAAATGATAGGTGGCAGCTCATACCAAATGTAAAGAAATTGTGCCAACAGTGGTAAACATGTGGAATGCATTGAATGAAGTTGGGCAAGCCACTTCTACTCACTCAGTTTAGCAAATTTAACAGGAATGTTAAAATAAAAATTGTACAACAAAATCACTAATAGGGTATAATACATTAGACCGTAACTTACCTGTAGTTATTTACAGGCAAGCATCCAGCTTCCACTCATTCCCATGTCATAATTTAAATAGGCTGTAAATTCATTCAGCACAGTATCTTGTTAGTAATTATTTCACTTATTGCTCATTGCTTAAGTGGGGAAATTTGTTCACTTTGTAAACTTTAACCTGTGGCCATGTGCACCCAATATAAGCACTGCGTGATGGGGTTCTAGGAAGAGTTCTACTCCCTAAGACTGGCCAGACGCCAGGCTTTAATAGTTTTATGCAGTGTCATTGCTTAACGGTAGCTACAGGGAGGGCATGTCTTGCCTGATGTTCAGCATGCTTTGTTGTATTTGGTCAAAGATGAAGATCCAGGTAGCTTGTAACTTCAGATTATGTAAAAAAATTAGCCTGATATTGTATTTTAATACTGGTGGTCAAGCCCCTCGGCTCATTTCCAAGCTTAAACATTCTGGCTCGCCTCACAATGATATCTTTCCCCACGTTTCAAGTTTCCCCAGCTATTTGTTTATAGCTATTCGGTGTCAGTTTGGAAATAAATTATCAAGAGACCATATGCAAGAATAAAAGTATTTGTAATAGTTTATACTATTTGCATATTCGTAAATGTAAAATAGGGCACTGAATAATGTTCCACTCTGCAATTTAAAAAATGTTTACAATAATTTCTTAGTTATTTGTTGGGTTATAATTAACTTCAATTTTCAATTTTTGGAAATGTCAATTTTTGGAAATGAATACTATGAGTGTGAAAAAATTATACAAGACACCAACATCCAAATTTTGTGAATAATCTTAATGTCAGTAGACGAGTTTCTACATCAGAATGCAAAAATTACATCAACATCAGAACGCAATAGTTAGCACTTTTCTTTCTCTACATTACCTCACCCTCCATTTCCCTTGTTTACTATGGATGCCTTTTCATTCAGGCACGAATCACTTATTCTTCACTTTGCTTTTCTGTATTTAGTGGTGGATATTAACTTCCAATATTCCAGTGCCTAATGTTGGCAGCTCTAATGCACTTCAGTGACATTGTTACAAGTGCTTGTGTCCTCTTTATAACTTTCAATTACATTATCTTTATCCAGGTTTCCAGATTTTGTGCAGAGTTCAACTAAAATCTTTGGTTGACATGTGATAAATTACCCCCTTGCAGCCTCCTTATAAGGCACGATTATTCAGGTCTTGCACATCTGCCTCTCGTCTAATTCCTCCTCATGGTAACCCACATCTTGACCCTCGGTACATACACGCTCTCGTTTTGCAACCCTCTTGCTGAGCTCGCCACACCTTGTCACTTTCCTTGAGACTAAGATGTTTCATCAGCCTGATTACAACACTTTCTCAATGTAATGGCTTTGATTAGCAACAGCATTTTTGCTACATTTCAAATTGTCATTAAGCTGCCCTTCTGACTAATGGAAGGAAGGTGGGAGGGTGCACTAGGTAATGGACTGTGCCACCAGCAGTTTTAATTAATATTTCTGATATTAGGTTTCAGGTACCATGTTGTACATTTTAAATGGGTCAAAAATTTGCTTCAAAAATTTAGTTATACTTTCCAACCATCCCATTCAATTTTTTCACTTTAAAGAAGTTATTCTTGTTCATGTCTATTTCCCCTTAGTACCTTACATGTAATGATCACATGTTGCTAGCAAGTTCTCAAATTTTTTGTGCAATAAATGATGGAATTTGTTTTGAATAGGTAGTGTCTTTAGTATAGTGTTAAATGTTTGACAACTACCCTATGATACTCATGTTTCCCTGTGTGCAAGCATCTTGTTGATGTGTGGTCATGTATAACCATTACCTTTCCTTTATAGTGTAGGTTCCTTCAACCCCCCCCCCCAACCTTCCCCATCTTCAATGTTACACTTCTTTGGAATTAAAACTCTTGCAACCAGTCTGCCTACTTTGAGGTTGAGTGCAAGCTCATTTCCTCAAATGGGTAACACTTAATTTAATAATAGTATCGTTAGAACCAATCCTTGCAGAACCCCCATGTCATGTCCTTTCACCTCACTGCCGCCGCCACCACCATTGACACTACACCAAGTATTCCCCTTACTCGGTATTAAATTGTTACCTATGCTTTTTATCTTGTACATTAGTCATTTATGATTAATATTACTAGGCCATCTTTCTCCTGTAGAAATATTAAGTTTATCTCCTCTAGGGTCCAACTATGACCTAACCTAGAGTTTGCAGGCAGAAGGTGGTAAAGATGGAAGTAGGAGAGGAGGGAGGTAGGGGAAGATGTGGTGGGTGTTATGAAGGTGGGAGAGGATGGGGTCAAGGAAAGGAGAAGACAGGGGGGGGGGGGGGTAGGCAAGGAGAGGGGAAGATGGGGGGGGGGGCAGGCAAGGAAGGGAGAAGATGGGGGGGGGGGGCAGGCAAGGAAGGGAGAAGATGGGGAGGGGGCAGGCAAGGAAAGGGGAAGATGGGGGGGGAGGTAGGTGATGGGGCAAGGGGTAGGGAGGGGGGGGGGGAAGAGAAGGTAGGTTATAGTGTGGGAAAGGTAGGGAGAGAGGGAGGGAGAGGATAGGAGACACTGGGAAGGTTACAGGGATGAAGTAGTAGTAGTAGAAGCACCTAATAGTTCAAGATAATTACTAGGACACATACCTTTAGGAGTCCTGCACTTGAAACAAGCAGTGCGTGATGCAAAATTGGAAAACTGGCAACTTGGACAATCCCAGTCTCCAGGCTTGCTGCTGGAACGGCTAGAGTACCGATCCTGGTCAGAGTACCTGTCCCATCCACCTGTCAAATCAAAAGGTACATTTAAATGAGGACTGCATAATAAACATGTTAACATTCCCAAGCAGAAATGACTGGAGTGCACTAATGAGATGCTGCAGGATCCAAGCATACACCAATCAACCCATCCATAACCACAATTCTTCCAGTTTACAATTTAATGTTACCACTAAATCCGAGGCAAAAATCTAGACGAATCAGCTCCGGGATAAAGTTGTATAACAGTTTGTTCATTCAATCGAGTGAACTTTTAAACTGTTGCAGCAGAAAGTACTAACAAGTACTAACTGGTAAAAGGTAGATTACACTAAACCCGCACTGGAAATTGTGTATATGGCAAACTAATGCCAATAAACAACTACACACTGCTTAACCCTTTGGGTATGAAGTTTGGCACTTAACTATTTCAGAAACAAACATTTAAAGTTGCCAGTGTCCACCTGCACCAAACAGAACAATGATTAAAATCAAAACCATAAAGGAAAGGGGCAGGGCAATGCCTGGCAAAAAAAAATTATGAATTTTACAAGAAAAATTAGTTTTAACACTTTCGTCCAACGGTGACACAGTCAATAAATAAATTGACAGATGTCCACTGGTGATGAATGTTAATATTTAAAATATTAAAATTGTATTCATCCAATTATTATGGGACTAGTTTTAAAATGCACACCTTTAGATTACAAACAGTTTGATACCAAAATGAACGACGTAGCACGACAATTGAAATCAGAACACTGAAAAGATTATAAATACTTGTGTGGTGACGAGTGTCCAAAATTAAAAATGTCCTTTAGTTCGGTTATTATGGTACTGGTTTTAAAATGTGCACCTTTAGATTGCGAACAATTTTATACCAAAATGGACGACGTCGCTGAAATTGAGGTCAGAACACTGGAAAGAGTACACTTGTTGGTGCCAAAGTCTGCCATCAAAAAGAGTGGTATTTCAAAATCAATACCAAATCCACCTGTCAACAAAAGGATCAGATTTTGGGTCTGCCAAATTTTCTATACACAAACTAAATAAATTGCCATTAAATTTGTTCAATGGCTTTCTAAAGGCTAATGCTTTGTTGTGCCCATTTATGGGAATTGTTAAAATAGATTGGAGCCTTTTTTAATGCAGTTGGCATTCGTATCCTATTTCTCATGCTCTACTGTATGGGCAAATTTCAAAGCTAATTTTTAAATTAGACCCTATCACATTATAGATATCTGGAAAGCTTCTTGAAATACCATACCACATTTAGCCATTTGGCACTCCCTAGCCTTAAATTGTCACTTTCCAAATTAGCAGGACCAATATGGGAGTGAACAAAACCTTTGTCTACTTTGAAAATGAACCACTTTAATTTTATTTTCAAATACAGTGCAAAGGCTTCCACAGTGCCTTTTTGCAAAGGCTTCCACAGCTTTTTCTACAATGCATATACCTGCTTAATGGGGTTCTGAGAGTTGTAATTACTCCAAGCCCAGCCCAAGGCCAGGCTTGACTTGTGGGAGCTTGGTCCACTAGCCCAGTCATATCTACATGAATTATTAAAAATGTGATCAGAGGTAAATTGAAGGAGTTAGCACACCCTAATATTACTAAACCAGATTTCATAGAGCCCCACCCCTCCCAGAATTCTCCAACGTTTTCTAATTTTGGAGAGCAGATCAAGATAAAAATTGTTTAAATCAGGACTGGCCAGCAGGCCATATCCAGCCTACAAAAAAATTTCATCTAACTTTCAGCAACTTATATTAAGAGTAACTTTTTCTAAACCCATGTGGCATTTGACACTTCCCATTCCTGTCCATTGTGCTCCTTCCTAAATGACAACGTTTGGTGAACCCCCATTCTCAGCCATATGCACCCCTGCTGTGGATAACTTAGTGTAGAAAGCTTTAGATATGACCCTGATCCAAGCTGCTTAATGTATGAGTAACCATGGGGCCCCAATAGCAGAGTGGACTACACTAAACAGAGCTTGGGATTCGTAGTTCTTATGTGTTGGGATCGATCCCCGGTGGAGGTGGGAAAACAAATGGGCGGCTCCTTTCACCCTGATGCGCCTGTTCACCTAGCAGTAAATAAGTACCCGAGAATTAGACAGCTGTTATGGGCTGCTTCCTGGGGGCCCATAACAAAAAGGAGGCCTGGTCGAGAACTGAGCCTTGGGGACGCTAAGCCCCGAAATCAACGAGATAACCTCAAGATGATAACCATTTGCAGAACTAATTCTTTTGCTATACAACTTATTTTCTGTTGTGCTTTAAATTCATTACAATTATTCCACATACATGCCTTGGTGGTGTTAAGAGTTGTTTTATGCCCCAAGTCCAGCCTAGGGCAAGGCTTGAATTATGGTTCCATATTTATCTTGGGTAATAAAAGCCATGGAAAATCAAACTGATTGATTAAATATTATGCCACCCAAAAGATGACACTGGCATGAAAGGCCCACACAAACTCAAACCTAAATTACAGATTTAAGAGTAGAACCCAATTTGCAGTTTCTATTATGTAAACATAATGCAATGCACTCTGCACTGACCTCTGGCAAGCCCTTGAGATCAATTTATGTATGCCACCCTTTAAGGGTTAAGACTTAAGCTGCAATACTTCAACCGGACTACAAAATACAAAGACCAATTATCAGCCACTACGACAATTCCACCAACTTTGGCTCTACCTCATACGCACTGCCCTTTCAAGAACTGGACAACGAACATTTCCTGCACTCTTCTGTTGTACAACAGGCATACACAGCCACTCATTCTGAGCATCAATAGAGTACACTTAGTCATTTCTAAAGCACTTATCGCCTAATGCAACAAACTCACCATCTCGCGTACTCTCACCTCCCCAGTCGTTGGAATCTTTTGTGTCCTCCATTGAGTCTTCTGAAATGAGAAAAAAAATACCAATTACTACTGGGGGGGGGGGGGGGAGGAAATATTAAATCAAATATCCTAAAGTCCTAAAGCATTAATGCAGTTGTGTACATAAAACTGTGGCAATTTATAAATAAATTTGTGAAGCAGTTGTAATGCAGTTGTAATATGTTCTTGTATTCTTATTCATGATATTCTTCAATGTATATTCTTATAACTTGTATTCTATATTCTTATAGAATATAGAACGATGTACAGTGGAACCTTGACTGACGAGCATTCCCACTGGTTCTCAGACACCACCTACAAGTTTTTTTTGTGGTTTCACAAGACGAGTTTTCCACATGACAAGCGCGGTACCGGAACGGATTAAACTTGTTAATCAAGGCACCACTGTATATTATATTTATATATAATATACATAATTATATATAATTATGTACACGTATATAATATATTCTATATTCTTATAGAATATAGAACGATGTATATTATATTCTTTTAAATCTCTTATGTAAACAAACTAAGCAACTCGTTATGTGCCACAAAGCCAAATCATTGTCATGTGTAAACAACAAACGTTAGCAGTTTTAGATACATTTTAAATCAATTATTTCCACTGATCTTCAAATAAAAGCATTACCACTTTACCTGACAAATAATGTTTATGCCATTTACAAATTATCAACTACACTTAGGGTGAACGAGGCATAATGATACTGTATATGGATGGGGCACATATATTACCTAAATTTTCTTAAAAGACTCATTTAGACACATCAAAATTAACAAACGTGTTGCTAAGAATGTTATGCATTATTACAATGCCAAAATGATTTCAAAATATTTCAAGTCGATTTAAGAAAAATAGATAACCCGTTTAATAAGTATAGGATGACAATTTTGTATAATTACTTCATCACAGATGCAGAAAAACCTATTGCCAGCGATAATTCCTAAAACATGTTTGCTATCGATACTACCATAAAACTGTAAAACCTTTAAATACCTCAAACATGTTAATACGTGAAATAAAATTTCGAAATTAGGCAGAAATATGAAGCACAGTACTATACTTGGGAACTAATAAATTATAGCGCCATTCCAAAATGCACGTTACAACTGGTGAAAATGTAGATTCACTTTTAGGTCAATTATTGAAGGCTAAATAGAATAAAAACTAATTTGAAATACTGAACTGTAATGATTATAAAGGCAAAAAGGAATTGCAAGAGAGAAAGAAAAATTCAGCAACCAATATACTAAGTAAATTTCTTTTGTTAGGAACAAACTAATCACACTCCTACATGAATCTGAGCAACCTCTGTAGTATTGAGAAGTATGGTTCAAAAATAGTGTAAGTAATTTAGCAAACAAAATTAGGCTAGTATAACTTCGAGGAATCTGAATCCCCTCAGGGCATGCTACAGCCACAAATTCGTGCTCCACATACTGTGTTCAACAGAACAGGACCAATGGCCCTGCACAGCTTGAGCCAACCAGGTCTAAATATGACGAGTTTATGACCTTTCATATACCTACATCTTAAAAATTTCTGTAATACTGTACCTGAAAATTGAGGGGTTGACTGAAAACTAGCCACTTCCCTACACTATGAAATTACAATAGGACTACCGTTGTAGAACAGGGATCGAACCAGCAAATTGCATCACCCCCAGACACGCGTTTTAACCCACTGGACCTTTGGCCAGAATGTTATCCAAATACCCAATACCAAACGACTAGAAAGTTGGAAATGTGCTAACATTGGTTTGACTACATTAACTAAATGGATCCTTTTGGAGTCCTAAAATTAAATAAATCTTAGATTTTAAGAAGTGGCTAAAAATTAGAAGTATTCAACAGTTGTAGGTTGCCTCCATGAAAACAATCCAACTGCAAAATTAAAGTCATGGTCCAGCACTGCTTAAATTTCTGAAATTATTTATTCCCCACTATGACTAATGTATTTTACCAACCTGTTGCAACAAATTTAAATGAATGCAAATGCATGTACTGTACTGTAATAGTACAAAAGTTGTATTCTGCAAATGATAAAACTCACTCCAACTTGTAAAGAGGAACACCAAAGAGCAACTTCTTAATTTTTGTTTTTATATACAGTGCTTAGTTTTTATACACAATATTGTATACAAAATCTACCTTACAGCACAGCACTTGGGGGTTAAACTACCTGCATATAATTTTTTTTTTTTTTTTTTTTTTTTTTTTTTACAGCTACCCCATCTCTTCAAGTACATCTCTTTCAATTCGGATATCTTGCAAACTGTACAAAAGTTAATGAGAACCAATAAAATGTGAACCTATTAAAATGCTATTAATAATGTGAACCTTAATACTACTAAAACATTCTTAAATCTCTTATCCCAATAAATGTGTACCAACAGAAAAAATTAGGCATTTAGGCAGACCAGCTTCCCAGGTTTTGTAACCTAAATCAACTAAACCATCCCAGTTAAGATATTTAAATTAATATAGGGATTGGGGAAGCATCGACAAATCAATACTATAAGAAAAAATCCACAAATTTAACAGTACAGTATGTGAATTTTGTAATAATTAGATTGAGCAAAAGTAAGATAAAACGTACACGTTATGGGGAAAGGAATATTCACATGAAACGAACTAAAAGGTGGTCAATGGATATTCGTTAGGAATTTCTATTCTTCAGTTGTCCTATACTATAATGCAATATTACAGAAACCCAAGGAAATTTCTTAAGTTGGCAACTAAATTCCCCACTAACATTTGATCTTTGATGCTTACTTTAGTACCATCACTAAATTTTACTAAATTAATAAAAATCACAATTTTTTACTTCAATATACTATATCTGTACAAGACATTCTGATCTTTACATTACTATATTAGTACAGTATACTGTATTATAAAAAAAATCCCACTATATTCAAGAACTCAAATGAACTACAATTCACCTGTCCCATCAGTTACAACAACAAATTCAAACTCCTCCCATGGGAGCCATGAAATATATGTACATATACAATATTTTACTTCCAAAAACTGTAGTCCCACAGCTCCAAACTGCCCACATCTAGACTGAAACAGTCTTCAATCAATACACAGGCCAAGTATTAAACTTAACATTCAAATTACAAAGCTGGTTCATATATAACCCTGTGATATTTAGCCATCTACCTAAATTCTGTAGTTTAGGATAGAAAATATGGAAACATTTGATTAACTTTCACTGTAGTACTCTTGTTTGAACTTTTTCAATTTAAAAAATACTACATTGTCCCACCAAATCAATTATCAAGTGAAACTGACAATTACTTCAAGCTGTATTTGCTTAAATTTGTGTATCTACAGAAAGCCAAATGGTATTTAAGAATTAGTAATATACAGTGTACACTAACTTTGGCAGACTATAGACAACCCAAGTTTGAAACCATTTGCAGACTAATGCTCGAGCTGGGATGTAATTACCTAAGTGTAGTTACAGGATGAGAGCTACACTCGAGGTGTCCCCCGTCTGCCCAGCACTCATAGGGACTGAGTGCTGGGATGTATACACCTTGCCATGCTACCTATGCCCAAGACATCAGATTATCATTGAATTTATAAGCAGATTTCTCTAACTTTAGTTGTAAATACAACATCTCTTTGCATTTGTAGGGAGGGGCACTACTGCAATAATTGTTAATCTTATAATTTTTGGACTGGTGGAATTGGAAGCTGTTTTTGGACTGTCTTAATTGGAAGCATTTCTACTATGTGAAAAGTGTACTAAATGAGTATTCTCTGGATATTTAATTTCAAAGCTGAAAGACATGGACTAGCAGGCATAGTTTAGATGAAACCATTTACAGAAAACTAACATGTTACAAAAGATTTAGCAAAGCTGAGGAGCAAGGAGATTGGAAAGTTTTTGGTACAGTATATGAAAAACATTAAAATCAAGAAATCAAAGCAAAAGTGATATTGGATTACTTTTAAGTGGCCCATACTGCAAGACAAATTCAATATACCACAATTGATCCAGACAGCTCCCAACATTAGCAATATAAAAATGCAGGAAATTAAAAACAAATTTACATTTCCTTTGACATACAATCATTTCTATTGTCCCAAAATTTGTATAGAAATGTTTCCTAACTTTAGTCCTCATAAAATTCAAATACTGTAATTCCAGGGTAAACAATTTTGTTTTAGTGTGTGCATAATCTTGTCATATACAAAGTCATAATTAATGAACTGGTAAAGTTTCTCTTGGGTAAGAATAGCAAGAGAAATGTTATAGTATGTAGAATTATATAAATTTTATTGGATTAGTTTTCTCTTTAAAGTGACAATTTTCATATTTAAGTTCTTTAACATCAGATGAACCCTTACAAGTCATGATTTAATCCATCTAAGGGGTTAATTTGTTTTCCTCCCAACATTTTAAATACACCCAGTATATTAAATGCATTTGTAATATATGCATGAAGATGTATTTTACCGTTGGGGTTAAAAGGGTAATTCTTGTACAATTCTTAATGAGCCAGAATTGGTCCATTTGAGCAAGGTTACAATGTATTGTTCATGCAAACTCCTATTTACCGTGTAATATGGTAAGGGAAGTTTTTATTTGAAGTTTTCTAAAATTTATTTTTCTTTACTCCTTTTAACACTGCAACTACAGCATACAGTACTTAAACTATTAAATTGCGGAGGGGATGGACTGACGTACCAGAATCATACTTTCTATCCTTTTCTTCCGAAATGAATCTTTTACGCTTTGGGGAAGAAGCTCCCCCCCCTTCCTCACCAGAAGAGCCTTCACCCCCCTTCACATTCCGCTTTGAATTCTTGGGCGGCATGTTGTTTGACGGAACTGCAAAGAAGTACCTAAGATATTGTTAAACTAGAAAAGCATCTAAAAAAAGCACTAGTTAAGGGCTTTGGGCTTTGTAAACTTTATGAGCCTGATGCTAACTTTCTGGAGTTTTTCCATTGAGGTTGTCCAATTAACCTGAAAACACTGAAAAATTTGTCTAGTAAATAGGAGTTTGCTTCAGCAATACATATTACTCAATTTTAAGTTTCACTTTAGGGACTTAGGGTCAAATGAGTAAGCTCTATCTTTAGCAAAGTTCAAAATTAGGGGGATGGTAGCATATTGAAATTTTGCCAATTCGGTCAAAATATGCATATGGTACATCTTAATCAGTTTTCAGATTCTTTTGTTTGATGCATGGCCAATGGGATTAAAGATGTGAATTGGGGAACAAGAAACAGGGAAACTTGCTGAATGACAAAATTTGAGATTGTATGGAGTGGTTGTGCAGGTGGGGACTCGGGAGGGGGGGTCGGGGTTGTCTAGCTCCTTTTCTGTTTCCCTAAGCCGAGTCTAGCCAACAGCCTGAACAGTGAAGCTGTTTGTGCAAAGGCACAAACTTTGGTACTTCAGTTGCTCAAGAGACCTGTAATTCTTCCTACGTTTATGGGATGGAATAAGTAACTTTTTAAGTATCTAGATTACGTAGCCAATACTTCAATTAACACTATTTTGCACATTTTGGCAAAAGCAGGGGAAATAGGGCTGATGTTGCGAATGGTTATTAGGTATTGGTAACGAACTTAAAACTGACGTTTAAAAATAATTCTTTACAGTATTACATCTGTAACATTAGAATGTCATTGCCAATATTTGTGTACAATTTACACAAACGAAATGGACAATTCATTGTTTTATTTTTTATTTTTAGATAAAATTGTACAATACTGTTACACATTATGGTTACTGGTACCAATCTAAGTATAGTAATATTTCTAAGCCACAGTACCCAGCTACTGAACTTCATTACCTTTAGACAAGGTAAAATTTAATTATATCCCTTGTAGGACAGACTCATGGTTCACCAGTAACTTCTTGACCCTAACCAAGCCTCAGTCAAAAATATTGAGTTAAACATTGCAACATTTAGCTGTTACCTTGCAATTACCAATGTGGGCCCCTAGTGATGTAGGCCATGTTCCATGCCACTGTGAAGGTCAATGTAAATTAACCACTCAATTGATACAAATTATTTTAAGTCACTAGACAGCTTAGATTATGTAAATTAGATCTGTATATTCTATGCATCAATTGGGTCCAGTTTTTCCCTCAGGGGTCAGATATTGCTAAGGGTATTATTAGGCATTTGTAGCGAACTTGAAACTGACGTTTAAAAAACTTTTACAGTATTACATCAGGAACAATGGCTAGTAATGTCAAGTCATTGCCATTAGAATTTTACTGCTGCCAATATTTCTTATATACAATTATTGTAACTTGCTAAATTACCAAATTAGCATTATTGCAGGGGAAGGGGGAACTATCAGGAAAATGCAGACTTTATGAATATATAACACTTGGACAGGATCAGGATAAAGATTTGGGACGAGACACAAAGAATGGTGCCCAACCACTGAGGGTCAGGACGGAACGCAGACCTGCATGAAGCGAGAGACTACCATCCAGCCCACGTGGTTTTTAAGAAAGTCCTTCGATCAATAGCAGAATTTATTGAAGTCCACGCATTTTAACAAGGTCAAATCTCAAATGTGCTATTTTTCTCTTCAAACATTTATGGTAGCAAATGCTAACAATTATGGATTGAGTAGAGCTTTCAATACTATTCCATACAAAGCCCCATGACAAACTTACCAAACTCAGAACAAACGGTATAATTAAGTATAGAAATGTCATTAGAAGTGTACCTGAAAGTTTACCATTGTTCTATATTGGGCCTGTTAAGTGTTCATATTTCACATTAATGATCATGTTGTGGGCAGAATGAAAGTATTGCATGTGACAAAACATTCAAATGAAGATAATGTTAAAATGAATTTTTTTTAAAAGCAAACAAGGTTAGACAAATGATGCAGTTTTACAGGATGTAAACTCCTAAGTTTGGGCTAAGATAGAAAGTGCTGTTAATCAGCTAAAACACTGGCAAGTCAAATTGTGCAGTATTTAAGAGTAAGGGTTAGTGAAAACTAGATGACCAATGAATTTTCAATGCTATAAGAATAGTTTTATATCTAGAAACAGTTCAATAGAAAAATATCCAAGCCAACATATTGGTTACCCTCTACTAGTGCACCTTATTTTGTACTCTATTGTTCCCAATTTACAAAAGGGATACTAGTATGTACTGTACTATAAAACAGCTCACAAATAGCCACAATTTGTGTTGGTTAGGTCAGGTGCGCGGCTTGTATTTGTGCATTTTAGTAACCCTTATTTTGTATGTTGTGGCAAATCAAATGAATGGGCTGCACTATCACAAGACAAAACTTAATTGAGTTAACCAAAAAGTACTGTATTACGAATCTTAGGCCTGTTAATGCCAGCTGGCAGTTAATTCTTGGCATATTTCAATTAAAATATCTTAAAACCAGTTTCAATTAAAACCACCACATCCCCAAAGTGTTTCATTATTTTCAACAGACGGAGTGGCTTCTTAAATGAGATCCCCCAATACCAGGCATTGGCTAGCCACCTAGCACAGTTTTGGAATTCACTTATGCCATCGCCCATAAACTTGCTGTTAATACGGGTCACTCATCTAGATGCACATGAACAATGAAAAGCAATGGGCCACCCAGTACAGTCCTGTGGTACACAGCTTATGACATCTATTCACTCGATCCAAAATGGTACATCATTTGTCCTTTGAGCTGTACGAACATAAGAGTAAAGGTAACTGCAGAAGGCCTATTGGCTCATACAAGGCAGCTATTTATATCCACCCAATCAATGTGTAACCTACATTTGAAACAAGGGATCCAACTTCTATTATGTTAAATGTGGTAATTTGTTCCACAAGTCAACCCCAAATTGGTAATTGGTTCCACTAATCTATGCAGATTCAGTGTTTCCTCCAGTCATGTTTTGGCTTTCCTGGGCCACCTCAGAAGTTCAAGACTTTCCAGGGGGCTATACTGTAATTTACATCATATATGCTATTCTAATCTACCTTTAAAATGTTCTATTAAAGTGACAGTATAATGGAAACTTAGAACAATCCCTTGTAGATCAGTGATCACCCAATATCTAGACAGTCTTACAGAACCTACTACTGCATTCAGGAAATCTCCAATGATGCCAAGGTAATTGGTACTCAGAACTATACTTGCCTTCTTGAATATTGGACAAATGTAGTTAATCCTTCAACCTGCTGGGACAGTGCCAATTGACTATGCTATTTAGATGCCACAAGCCAACCAAACCTCTATTCTTTCTGAACTACCAAGTTCAGCCTGGACCAAGGCATTTGTGTTATGCCTCTAATCTAAGTACCCTGTAGTGCTCTCTAGATAGCTTCTTAAGGATTATATCGGGCTCAAATTCACAACTTTGTCATATTAACCCCCCACTGAGTAATCTCTAGAGTACTTTTTTTTTACAATTGTTTTAAAACTGGCTGGATGAATCTGATTAGCCTACAGAAAAATTAGTAAGCCTTGTAGCTGTGCATTATTTACCAGGTAGCACAAACTAGCAATTATTTTAAATAGGCACACAAGATAACTATTGTATTCCTTAATGTCCTCATGAAATATGCAACCTTTAGTATTATGGATGTAGGCCTATAAACGATACATTACACAAGTTACAGATTACAATGTACCTTCCACTTGTAACAGTGCAAGTATTTTGCACTCTTTCATGTATAATTGTGAGTTATAATTGTGGGTGTGCGCGCGCACGTGTGTTGGTGAGGAGCGAGATGGTACGAGGGAGGTGTTGACTAGCTTCAATCTGCTGACATGGTAGTACTTGTGTTGGTAAGGGCTAGCTTGGCCTGTCCCAGTCCTTATTAGGGCATGAGGAAGACACAGCTTCCCCACGTTGGGGGTGGCTGGTAGATGCAGTTAAGAGACCAGCGGGCATAGAGGGAACGTGACCAGCCAGCTTTCCCCAGATTTTCACCCTGGTGGGTGCCAGTCACCATGAGGGTGCATCTGTCCGAGTTGAGAAGGTGAGAGCTCAGTTGTCTTAAACCAGAATTGGGTCTTAGTGGTGACGAGCTAGTGGAGTCTGAACCATTTAGCCATGTATGGTGTGGGTGTGTATGGAGTGGGTGTGTATGGAGTGGGTGATCCCCCCCCCTTTTAATTCGGTCAATATTATGTTAAAATAATAGAACGTCAAAATGTTGAATAGTAAGAACTATGGAAATTGAAATAATTTGAAAGAATTTGATTCAATAAATGTGTGTAGAATAACAAGCTTGACTTTTGTTCAGTCCTCTTTGTGAATCGATGTCCCCCACAAGTAAGAGTTAAGCCTAGAAATAAGTAGATGAACAAGTGAGAACTTAATTAAGCAGTTCCTGTCGCATTGTTAAAGTGGAATTAAAATTTAGTTTGCAAAGGAGACGGGTGGTGGCAGCTTATATTAGAACATGTAAAGTAAAAATTAACATCAGTATAGTACATCATAGAATAAGTCGGTCTACTCTCCTTCCTTCCTCCTACCTCTCCTCTTCCCGTACACACCTCGTTTTCTGTTGCCACACAGACGAGTTCCCTCTCAACCTTATCCATGTCTGTCCCCCCCCTCTTCTCTTCTCTTCCCTCCCCCTCCCCTTCCTTTCTTCCTTCCTTTGCTTCCTTGAAGATACTTCTCACTATCAAAAGGTAGGGATAGGTAGTATTTTGTTACTTTAAACCCTATTTGTATCCACCCAGTCCAAAAATAGTGCATTGCATTTAAGCATCAAAATCACAAATGGTGAAGAAATAGGGCATTATAAATTATAGCTCACGAAATCACATTTTCTATATATGGTCATTATGTTCCATAATTTTGAAACACCATATTCTAAATTGTGGAAACTATAGAGGATAGTGTTCAGAAAATCCTGTCCATGATACAGGCCTGTGACTGGCCCTGCCATGATATAACATGCTTCACATTCTTAAGTACAAGGGTGAAACAAAATTGTTAAAAGTAGAACCTTGAACATTAAACAATGAATTAACTGGTATCAAAATTGTTTACCAAAACAGGTCAAAATTAAAATGACCAGTGAGGCTTTGAACTTGCATCTTCAAAGGCTTTCCTTGGTTATGGAAAATTATAAATAGTATTAAGGTGTTGACCAAACAACACTAGAAATTGAAGACAATGGTTCAGGACAGCAAAACAAGTCTATTTAGTCAAGTCACAATCGACTTAATGGTCCAGGACGGACAAACTTCGTAGTCTTGACAATTTCTAGTGGCTGAAAGATGTTGACCAAACTGCATGTTATTGTGACTGTTTGCAAATAGAATCAAAGGTCTATACATCAAGGGTATCTCTTTACCCAACCGAGGTTATATCTTACATTTTATTCAGCACATCTTTGTCCAAATGACAGCTGCAGGACTTTCTCAGGCTTAACTAGAAGTGGACAAAACTTCTGCCCAACAAGAAATGTTGCTATTTGCACAACGGGTCAAATGAACGAAGCTATTCAGCTTAATCTAACCATTAAGTATGAAACTTCATACTGCCTAAATTGTGCAGTACTTCACACAAACTCACCAATTACTCCAGACGGTGCAGTCACATTCCTGTTGAATAATAAAGGAAGTCTGTACCTAATCTTATAGGAGTCCCCCCCCCCCCATTAATTGCAACCCATCCTCCTGTTTAGATAGTACCTATTGTGACTATCGTCTAGTCCCGAATTCGTCCATACTTAGCTTTTAGATAGTAGTTTACAGACTAGTAAGGAATTTTATGAGAAGCTAAAACACTTAAAATATTCCTAGAACATTTCTGGCACACGTGTACTATATTAGGCCTTAGATGTTGTGTATTAGGACTGGGAATGTTAGAGTTTAGTTTGTCAAAAACTACCAAGTAAAAAATATTTTTTCGGGTTTGTCCAACTCGATAGTTTTACCAAAACCGGTGGCTGGGCTGCCTAATTACCCCAGGATGAAACCAACAGTTGCCCAATGCCCACGCACCTCCTTACTGCTGAGATGACAGGAAATGTGCCCAGCTGTATCGCCCTGCGCAGGGACCGAACCCGGGCCCTCAGTTGTCACTCTAGGACACGCCACTTTGCCAGAGGAACGATCTTTGAACCCCACACATTTACGGCAAAGCTGTTCACAAAAAAAAAAAAAAAAAATCCATAGGCACGAAATACGACCCCCTCCCCCCATATCAGCTTTGAAAGCATGGCAATCCATATATATATATACCTTGAACATGGTAGTGGTTTATTAGCCACACCAGCCCGCCCCCAACCCTCCCCCACCAGCAACACGCGGGCTTCCCTTCACCCAGTCTCCGGCTGCTGCACCAAAAATGGCACCTGCTCCAACATGTGGTCACCTTCCACACCTCAAACCTTCCAAAACGCATTCCCTCTCAAAACCCCGCCGCCTTCCATGCCCAAAATCCATATTTCGCCCCCCAAAAAAACGGGAAAACTCTACGTGGGCGAGATTCCCGGGAGGTGGGTGAAGGCGTGGTGGGCCGCCATAGGCCTACCTTCCCGCTCCCCACCGCTAACCTCCGCTCCCACGTGTCCTCTCCCACTATATCACAAAGTCCTTTACTACCTCCCTCCCCAAAACACCTTGCCGACACAATTAACCGCTTGCCTCGTGAAAAAAGCGCCAACGAAACAAAAACGGAAAAAATGATGAATTCACATCCACGCAACGGCTATGTCGGGACCGCCATTCGCCACTTGGGGTAAAATCCCATATTGGCTGTAATTACCGGGAGGGGGCGGGCAGCGAGGCCCAAATGTAGTGCACAAGAGGGTAAAGGAGTAGAGCGAAGACGGGCAGAGAAGAGTACTCACCGGAGTGTTACAGAGCGCGAATTGAGAGGAGTTGTGCCGTGCCGGTGTCGCCCGCCAAACAACGTGTCAAGCTCCCTACCAGCCTTTCAAACGCTGCCCTTGAGGGGGGGACCCCGCTGCTCCCCAGGATCGCCGGCCCCGCTCCCACGCACCGCCCTCACGCCCCTCATTACGCCCTTAACCCTCACTTACACCTCAAGTAAGCTGCATTAATTTGCAGTCTATTTCTATTTAATATTTTTAGCAGTGGTAAAATATTTTTATAGAGGAGTTTATAAAGATAGAGAAAGTGCTTTATGTTTTCTCCTGAAAAAGAGGACATTTTCTCCGCCCTCCTAGAAGAGAAGCAAACTTTTCAGTGGAGTAAAAATTGCCGATCACTCATTCTCATCTTATTTTTGAATAACCATAAAACTTTACTATTATATGAAAATATTTATTATTGGTTATATCATAAATTTTGAAATGCATACAAAAAAACTGAAAACACTCAGTTTGCTTCTATATAACTGAAATGAAGCTTTCAAAAAATTTAATATCATACATAGTTTTATTAGCTATTTATGACTCATTTCACACAGTAATAATTATTGTTAAAGAATATCTGATGTTTTTTATAATAATAATCTCTCTATAAGAATAATTGGCCAAGAATGCGTCAACGACGCGCTGAGGAACCCCTGAGCACCTGAATATTTTCCTCGGGCATGATTATACATTTTATTTATAAGCCTAATTTGGTAAGAAATCCCATTTATCCGATCGTAGCTTCTGATATATAATATTTACATTAATTTATCTTATAAAATAGATGAGATTAGAATAGGGTATAAAAAGAAAAACGATGTGGATGTTATATCGATGGCGATCACGGTGAAGGGATCCGGGCGTCAGTAAGGCGTCATTTCTCGCCATTATTTCATCCACCACTAATATATTTCACCCACCAATCCGCACATATCGAATATTTTAACTAAAAAAAAAAGTACGCCTAATTCCCCTCTAAAACGATGCTAAAAAAAGAGTTAAATCGAAAATGGATGAAAATAGGCCGCTTACCAATTTTGCTGTTAAATAGGTGAGGGAGGGAGCCCGTGCATGGCGGGTCTCGGCCCCACAACCATGGTCCGGGCGGCCCACGTGCTCACCCATCTACGCACTCCCACACCTCCTCTACCTCCCACTCTATTCCACATGCATCACTTATTAATTAATGTGAAGGTTTAAAGCTCTTGAATTATACGAGTTTCAGTATATTTGGTAAGGAAATTAATTTCCATAGGCCTATGTAACTATCCATATGGCAAGAGCCGCCATTATCATTAGTATTTCCATGCAGCCATATATGTGTGTGTCCGGTCGATCACCCACCCAGTTACTGACCAGACCTATATAAGGCTCACAGGCCATTGGCCACTGAATTTCAGTTAAATTTGTCGGAATTTTAGTTGATATGGCAGTATTATATACATATATATATATATATATATATATATATATATATATATATATATATATATATATATATATATATATATATATATATATATATATATATATATATATATATATATATATATAGAGTGAGGATCCACAAGGTCTTCTCATTATTTTCTCAATATATATATATATATATATATACTCCCTTCCTATTTGTATATATATATATATATATATATATATATATATATATATATATTATATATTATATATATATATATTATATATATATATATATATATATATATATATATATATATATATATATATATATCCCAAAGGATACCTGATCAACCAGGCTGTGACTCATACGTCAGGCTGCGAGCAGCCGCGTCCAACAGCCTGGTTGATCAGTCCGGCAACCAGGAGGCCTGGTCGACGACCGGGCCGCGGGGACGCTAAGCCCCGGAAGCACCTCAAGGTGTATGTATATATATATATATTTATATATATATATATATATATATATATATATATATATATATATATATATATATACACACAATATACAATATTATATATATATGAGGATCCACACGGTCTTCTCAGAGTACTCTTTATTTTCTTCTCCGAGGCTATGGATCCCTACACTTGCACCACAGGTGGTACCCCTTTGTGAAAAAAAATAATAATTAAATTGAATAAAAAAACTTTGTATATACAGTACTGTATATTTCTGTATAGTCTCAACATATTTTTCCCTTCCTACAAATAACATGTTGACCCATGTTATTTTTTACTACATGCATAAACAAATTTCAGTAAAAAATAAGGTTACAACATACACTATCATTTTACAAAGATTAATTTTATTTACAATATACAGTATGTACAAGTATGATTTGTTATTAATGAACGTCTCATGTGTTTTGCATAAACAAGTACAGTACCTAATAGCCTCTACTAAGACTGTCACATGTTTGAGGTTAACCAGAAGCATCTGGAATCAATGTATTGTACAAACATCATCTAATCATATTTAGCCAAAGTGAGGCCCCACTTAAGACTATGTTGTTCAACCCTTTATCACTAATTACAGAGTGGACATTGATTTCCTCCGAGCAACTCTCACATAGGATAAGCAGACTAACTCTGGTGTTCAGGAGCTGCCGTATTGGGAGAGGTTGAGGGAGCTCAGCCAGCATTACCTGGAAAGGCCTAGGGTGAGGGGGAGACATGATCCAGGGGTTTAGGGAGCTCTCAGGTAAACTGTGGTAAGTGGATGAGGGATATCAACACGGGAAGGCTTCAAACTTTCACACACCAGACCAGGTCCATCTTATACCCATAGCATGGGCATAACATGGGTAAAAGATAGACTTCAGATTCAGGAAGGTTATGAAGTATTAATAATATATTATTATTATTATTATTATTATTATCATTTATTAGATTGCTGGCCACTGTCGTAGAGGCAAATGGTTATATAAGTGTTAAAACTAGGCTCGGTAGATATACAGGAGAAACGAGCTCGATTTAGACAGGCCTTGCCCAGAATAGGCTAACAACCTTTCTGAAGTGACTCCTACTTCTGATGTTCTTAATAACAACATGTAGCTTAATAATTAGATGTTAATGAACAATTTCACCCAAGGTCTGAGTAATAGCACTCAGTTATTAAACTTTAAACAATGGTGCATCCTTCTGCCAAGACATGAAACATCCCATAAACTAGTGGTTTCTGCTATGGTCACTTTTGCCAGTCCTTCATTGCTTATAATGTACATCAGACAAGCCAAGTCCACACTATAGGACTAACTGTGTGTGTTATTTTGATAATTACAGTACCGTACTTACATACATATATATATTTACATGCGACAAAATAAACTGACTACTGTACATCACCAAATACATCTAAAAAATAAAATGTCTGTGGCAGAACTACCTTTAACCTAGCTTGAGGGCTTGGTTAGGTGCAAGCTATTACACTAACTACATTCAACATATCCAACCTTAACAAACCAACATTGTCAAATATTTGATTAAATAAATTAAAAATAACTTCACAACCCATATACATAATTAAAATAACTATGTACAGTTTTTATGGTACAGTACAGTAATTGCATCTGTTTTAGTAATCTATAAAACTGCATTTAATAATTTTGGGAAAAAGTGTTACCACAACCTGTACATACATGTAACAATAAGTATATCCATTAGTTTTCCAGTTTAAGCATAATATACAACCAATTTGATACCCCCAAGAAAATGGTTCCATTTCGTGGGGTGAGGAAGCATCAGCCTTGAGAAAAATGGGAAGTAATAAGGGAAAATATGGCACAAGACATTACAAAATAACACCTGTTAAATCACTGTATTTTCAACATTTCATAGTATCATGGAGCTACTAAAACCACAATCCAGAAAATCATCCACATAATCACTCCATTGCTTCGTAAGACTTAGGTGCTCCTTGCAAGTTCTAATATGCCTTCAACACAAAATGTCAAATGGAAGAATATGCCTGTTCTCTAAATCTCCTGTTAGCACTCGATCCCCCCTTCCTCTCACTCATTCACACACTGCCCATCTTTTAGATACTGCTCTTTCTCCTACCCTCAAATTAACCAAAAATACATGCACTAGCCTATCATCAACCTTTAATTCATCACCAAATCACCAAAATACACTCATAAATTGTGCCATTGACCACCTTTTGTGCTCCTTACATTCTTATTCCATACTTTTATCTATTCTAACATGGCATGTGCTTCTCTGACTGGTCATTTGTATACTGTTCCAATTGTTGAACTTCCACATTAATGCTACACTAGGATCTCACATCCCTGCAGAGCGTTTGGCACTACTGTATTGCTTTGACAGTGTCACTATCTATAGTGTTTTATCTAATGATAACTTTCATTACATAAGCAACTGTCTTGTCCTACAGCCACAGCTCGTTGACAATCAGACATATGGGAAATTGAAACTATAGAAAAATGGCATGAAAAACTACTCAAAAACTATGGTTCTCTAACATGAAAATTACTGCAGACTGCTATCAAGATAAATCTCTATATTCTAAAATTAAAAAGTTTCATGACATTTAAGGAAAAATATCCAATACATATTAAAGAATGCAATTGTTTTCACAAGAAAGTCCATTATAAAGTTAATGCTTCAAAAATATTAAACAAAATAATAGAATTACATTGCTATGAAAATATGTAACCCAAATAAAATGTATTTCTCACTGGATTTCTTAGCTGGCTTCATTGGTCTATAAATTACATTTACACAACAATTCCAAACTTCACTGCAAGAGGGAGTGTATACACACATAACCTTGTCTAAATTCATCCAAAATCCTTGAAGTTACTGTGAAAAAATTGAAACAAGATGGTGCCAAATAGGCAGTACAGTAGCCAGAATGGTTGGCAATCTTTTTTTTTTTTTTTTTGTAATCCAAGCTGAATGATGGGTCAAATCTATCAAATACATTTTATTTAGGGTAACCATGGGAAGGTGTGCTCCTTATAGATTTGGCAAATATATATACTGTACATGCATTATACAAAATCACAATCTTTTTAATTGAATATAATGAACAAAATTTACAATAACACCTTTAACATTCAGTAATATAAAACTGAGCTATAACAATTTCAAGCTATCTACATGTTGACAAATTTATCTTAGTACAGTACAATAGTTTCAAGTAATTATCAAAAGAAGGCGCCAAGCCAGAAAAACTACGTAACACAGTTTATCACACGAAAGTCAACAGGTAATGCAAGATTTAAATGATTCAGCTCTTACAGCTATTTTCATGGTTTGCAAAAATACATGCATGGACAGTAAATATGCAATTGTCCTGGACTGGAAGGTATCAGCATAACTGGAAGACCCAGGCCATATACACAGACTTTTTTGTAATATTGTACAGTACACAAATTCACACACACAATTCCTGAGGCGGGGGACAAAACGGTACAGCAGTAAATGCTTCTGCTTCAAACTGGGCTCTATCTTCCGGTTTTAATTGGTCTAAAGATGTGTACCAGTCTGCATGGTCGTTTGAAATTGCAGAGTGCATACGATTTTGAGTGCCTTCTGCGGGTCTTCCAAACAACCCAGGAGTTCCCTGACCTGTTGCAGGTTGTGCACCTTCAGCTGGTTTTCCAAATAATCCGGAATTAGTACTTGCTTCACTCGTATTTCCAAATGGAAGAGAAGGCTTGCCAAATGGCCCAGTTGTCTGTACATTACCAAAGATACCATTTCCTCTGCCAGATGCTGTATTTCCTCCAAATATACTCCCTGTGCCTTTTGGAGCACTACCTCCAAATACAGATCCAGGAGTACTACCACCAAAGGTGAATGGTGATGTATTTTGTACTGAATCACCTGATAATGGAGTGGCCTGACTGCCCCCAAAGATGCTCTGTCTACCAAACACCGAAGCAGGCTGCTGTTGCTGTTGTTGCTGTTGTTGTACTGGCTGCACACCAAATAATCCCTGCTGCTGCTGCTGTTGGCTTCCAAAAATACCTTGTCCTCCGCCTGCATGTGATGCTGCAGTTTGGGCTGTTCCCTGTGCTCCCTGAAAGACACTGCTTTGTGCATTAGCTGTTGTTCCTCCAAATATTGAAGGCTGATTCTGAGTGTTGCTATTAAATATACTACTTCCTGTACTCTGATTCTGTCCACCTCCAAAGATGCTAGTAGTCTGACCAACTGCAGTTGAGGTAGAACTACCTCCAAATATAGGCCCTGTACTTGTTTGACTCTGTGATGAAGAACCAAATAATCCAGTACTTGTTGAATTTTGAGAACTCTTGAACACATTATTGCTGGCCCCTCCAAATATACTTGGGGTTTGATTTACGAAGGGACTAGTATTCTGCACTCCAAGTGTCGGTTGCCCTCCAAAGACAGACTTGGTCGCTCCTCCACCAAATACTGATGTAGTTGTGGGCTGATTTCCTCCAAATACTGTAGAGGATCCTCCAAAGATTGAGGGTTGTGGTTTTGCTCCTAGAAGACCTGTTCCACTACCTGGTTGAGAAGTTACCCCAAACACGGTCTGTCCAGGTGGTTTACCAAATAAACTGGTTTGCTTTACTGGCTGCTGCTGCTGTTGCTCTTGTTGCTCTAGAGCACTCTTGGAATTGTACACGTCTCTCTAAAAAAAAAAAAAATATTTAACGATAAGAAAAATATTCTATTGAAGCGGGCATTTTCTGCGATTATCTAATGGGTGGAAGTGATGGAGTGACAATGTGAACATGACTGTATTTGATGGTGCGAGAACAGTGCAAGATCATATGGCAGTTGGTATATTTATGGAAGATGTGAATACATCTGCAAAGCTGAAATGTGGAAAAGCTACAGGTGTTCTTGAGGTACTGCATATGCAGAAATTATTAAATGCTGTGGAGAATAAGGACTGGAATGAGTATGGATAATTTGCCAGAAAATGGAATAGTGGTAATGTGAGAAAGGATAATAAAACAGCAGTGACCGTATCCCTATACAAATAAAGGAGAACATAACGAGTGTAAGAATTATACAGTAAGTGTTGTGGGCAGTCTGTACTGCAGGACAATAATTGTAAAATTACAGGAAAATACAGAGAAACTGATCGATGATAAAGAAGGTGGGTTCTGGGGTGGAAATCTGTGTGTAAATCAGATATTTGCACCGAAACAGATTATAGACAAAGCATCTAAGAAAGACTAAAGTAGGGAGCCGGTTGGCCGAGTGGACAGCACGCTGAACTTGTGATCCTGTGGTCTTGGGTTTGAGCCCAGGCGCCGGCGAGAAACAATGAGCAGAGTTTCTTTCACCCTATGCCCCTGTTACTTAGCAGTAAAATAGGTACCTGGGAGTTAGTCGGCTGTCACAGGCTGCTTCCTGGGGGTGAAGGCCTGGTCGAGGACTCATCTCAAGATAACCTCAAGATAAAGTCTTACAGTCTAAAAAGTCTAAGGGCCTGACGGCTGAGTGGACAGCGCTCGGGGTTCATAGTCCCAAGGGTTCGGGTTCAATCCTTGGACCCCGAGAAAATTAGGATTAAGGACTTGCCCGAAATGCTATGCATGCTAGTGGCTGTACAAGAATGTAAGAACTCTTGTATATAAATAAATAAATAAATAAATAAATAAATAAAAAAGAAAGTGTACACAAGACTTGCTTGCAAAGCTAAGTTAATAGAGAAAAACTTTGGCGAGCGAACATGTATGGAGTTGGCAGTGTTCTAAAGTGCAGTGAAAAATTTCTATGTAGCAAAGTGAATGAGCAAAATTTAATAGTGTAAAGAGTGACCATTTTATGTTACTGTAATGCCAGGGTTATGCGATGTTACCTAGGCTATTCAATATACAATACACACCAGGAGGGAGGTCGAAGAAAATGTTGGAGAGCGATATAAATCTAGTACACAGACCAAATAGGAGTAATTGAAGTACAGTACTGCATATGAAATTTGATGAATGCAGATGATAAGAGGTAATTTTTAAATTTGATACTGATGCTCTTTCTTAGATAATTGAACTCGACATTACAGCTTTCTTAGAGACTAATGCATTACAAAGGCTGATAACAAACCATTGCCTGCACAGCTTCTTGAGTTGGCATCTTAAGTGCATCTCGCAGCAGCTTGTACATCTGTTGCATCTCAGTCCAATGAGCTTGCTGTAAGAATTAATGTATCACATCACATTTTGGAATTATTTATCCAATCTCAAAGCTTTTTAATAATGCTACTCATTTCTTATATTGTACTCGCAAGGAAATTTACTTTTACAAAATGCAGCGAATGAATAACTAATAATTCATTCTAAATTTATCTGCTAAGCAACAGCCTTGTTGAGTTATAGTGTGTAAAATGATCTGTGATTGCTAAAAACACAATGCATCAACAGCAATTCTACTCATTAAAATATAACGTGTAAGATACTGTAAGGAGTACGTGTCAAAATAACCACACACCTAGATAACACTCACATAACTACTTGATGTATTTGTCTTCAGTGCTTCATATGCTTTTAGTCTAAATTCTTCAGGCGAATGATCGGAGAAGCCCGAGAGAGGAAGGCGAGCTTTCAGGGGAGCAAAGCACGACACCAGCCACTGACCACTACGTTCCCATTGATTCATCTCGCCACTCATTTGTTTTCTGGAAGGTAAAGCCTTAGAACATTACACATAAATAATGTAAAAGAATGAAAATAAAAACTAATACTTGTCACTGGAAACCAAGGAGCTGCACATCAGAAGGTTCTGTATAGTCACTCCTTAAAAATTTAAAATATGCTGGAAACAGTATACCCCAAAACAATGAAGTAATTACCATCCTAAAACAATGACAAATTATTACGAGACAATGACAAACGTAAACCCTGAGGGAACAAAGTATCAAGATGTGCCAATTGATGATTGTAAATCATGAGGCAACAAAGTAATAGACAACAACAGATAAATATATATATATATATCCAAAGAATCAAAGTATTAAGTTAAGAGATGCCTACTGATCAATGTAAATCTGCTTGGTGGTATAGAACAGTAATGTATACTGTTATCCTCATCAGTTTTTTTTTTTTGAATATTTTTTTAACTAAGTTTAAAGGATTACAGTATGTATTTTCATTACACAGGACAGGCCTGAATTTTGCTACTATATTATGGCTTGTCTACCTATACATGCAAAGACTGAACCCGCCAGACTTTGTGGGGAAAACCACCAGAATGGTTCAACAGATAGGAAGGTGGACTCAGCAAATTGTTGTGGAGCACAACCAGGGCACAGTGAGACACGTAGGACACTGCTGGCTATCCACTGCATCCTAACCCATCTCCTGTCGTCTCGACTTATCTTGCTGGTGGAACCAAATAGGCCGGAATGAGAGAGTGAGGCTGACGATTTATGCAACTCTCCCTCACTTTAAGTCAATCGCAAGTCGTGACTTTAACCGATACACTGAAGTCATGATCATCTTCAACAATGAAGTACGAACATCATCATTACATCTATATACATACTGAATTGTGTATACAGCATATAAAGTATTTTATCTCGTATCCAAACATTGGTTATTTATTCCAACTGGTTACCTGCATAATGTAATCAAAGATGTGATGCATCTGTGAGAACATATGCCTTCAATATTTATATGCCTGCCTGCATAAAGTTGTCCAGTTGGTGGATCCATCTGAAACATAGTTACCCAGTTAAGCTCATAACAGTTCTCAGATTTACCATGAGAGGCCGACCTTTCACAGCTAGCTACCTTGTGATGCAGATTTTGAGTCATTACCTCCCTTTGTATCACTGGATGTATTGCCAAAAATATATAACATCCCTCCTTTATGTCAGCTCATTTTTGTCTATAGGCAGAATGCCTAACTCCCTTCAGGAAGTGCCCCCCCCCTTCCAGGTGAGGAACACAAGAATGAGTGGGTACACAGGAGGTTGGAAACAGACGTGACAGAGAAATTTTAAGAAATACTTGCATGCAGTGATATGGGTAAACAAGTGGAATGAGTTTAAACTGGAGGTAGTGGAAGCATCCATCATTTACAGTTTCAAAAGCAAGCATGACAGAACCAGATAGTCAGGAGGCTTAAATGCACCAAGTACAATAGCCTCAAAACAGATCTCACTGCTTGTAGACATAACTAAGCAAACTGAAGCACATACACACATTTCCACATCCTCTTCCATCCCCACAGAGACCAAACCTATCACTGTAAATCATGGCATTGGTTCACTGTATCCGAAATACTTACACAAAGTCTTGAAATTCTTTTGATTCTTGCTGATTGGTGGTCTTGGCACCAAACACATTGCCACCAGTGCCTGTGGCACCTGTTGCATACGTATTTGCCATCCCTGCACCACCTGCACAAATAAAGATATGATATAGTTTGGGTCTTTATTTAGACTTTACATCTGCAGAGCCTTACAAATCTAGCAAGAGCACAACATTGAAGTAGTACAGAATTAATGTTCCACATGGCTTTGTTTGACATTTCTATAACAAATTGAAATTTTATGTATGTACTGTATGTATTTTTATGTACTGCTATTTTTCAATGTTTTGGTTTTTATATCTAAATGATATTTCAAGTTTTCTGAATACAGAAAACCAAATCATGGCAGCATAAAACACTTAAATGTTTTCATTGATGTGTTAGAGAGCTCAGTACATCATATTCATAATAAATCAGTTCTATATACAGGTACTGGATATTGTACCATATAGCCTTCAGTTTAAGATACAGTATTGCAATAAATGTCGCTGCAAGAAATGTCTGTACTGGGTATATGTATAATGGAGTGTTTTGGGACCGTGTCGCCAAGCAACATTATTAGTCAAGTAATTAATTATTTGTTTCGAGCTTCTTGTTGACTAGTGTAAGACTTCAACAAGTAGTGTACAGTCCACTACTAACAGAGTACATGGTTAGGATCTACTTCTGCCTAGTCCTTCTGCTGAGACATGAACATCAATGTGGCTTTCCTGTCCCTGTACATAAGGGGGGGATTAACTTGGCACCTATCCTTAACTGTATGCCTCTGTTCACCCAGCAGTGAATGGGTACCCAGTTGTTAAACAATTTGGCGGGTAGCACTCCAGGAAAAAATTTGAATTAAGGACCTGACCGAAATGCTGTGTGTGCTAGTGGATTTACATGAATGAAAGAACTCTTGTATATAAAACAAAATTGAGTATGTAATGCATCAGTTATGTAATATTATTATTATTATTAATTATATATATATATATATATATTATATATATACATTATATATATACATTATATATATATATATATATATATATACAGTATATATATATATATGTCGTACCTAGTAGCCAGAACTCACTTCTCAGCCTACTATGCAAGGCCCAATTTGCCTAATAGGACAAGTTTTCATGAATTAATTGTTTTTCGACTACCTAACCTACCTAACCTAACTTTTTCGGCTACCTAACCTAACCCAACCTATAAAGATAGGTTAGGTTAGGTTAGGTAGGGTTGGTTAGGTTCGGTCATATATCTACGTTAATTTTAACTCAAAAAAAAAAAAATTGTCCTCATACATAATGAAATGGGTAGCTTTATCATTTCATAAGGAAAAAAATAGAGAAAATATATTAATTCAGGAAAATTTGGCTTATTAGGCAAATCGGGCCTTGCATAGTAGGCCGAGAAGTGCATTCAGGCTACTAGGTACGACATATATATATATATATATATATATATATTTTTTTTTTTTTTTTTTCAAACCTAAAAAGGGTACCACCTCTGGTGCAAGTGTAGGGACCCATAGCCTCGGAGAAAAAATGAGTACTCAGAGAAGACCTTGTGGATCCTCACTGAACACTGATATTTTCTTCCCCTACCACCTCTATTCTTTTAGTGTGTGTGTGTATATACTGTATATCTAACTTTATTTTAAAATTTCATTACACAAGGGTTGCAACATTGGTTGCATGCAAGGTACAAGACTACTTGTCACAAGTTGTACAGCTCCTCCAGCTCCTCAGATAGCGGGCAGGCACCATGGATGCAGAGAATTTCCTCTCTGGATCGCCACACTAAGGCGCTGAAAGAAAAAACTGGCGGCTCTAGCGTCTCTAGTTGTTTCAATTAGCTTGGACCCCAGTTCCTTAAAAAAACTTGCAGCACTTTTACCCCAGGCACCAAGTGTCTCCGAGGCAATGAGGACAAAATTATAGTGGTGATCAAGGTCTCCATATTTACGTGACTTGGCTGCTTCCCGGTGATTGGCAACACCTCCTGCCTGTGCAGCACTGAAGTTAACATAGGCGTTGGCTAAGGTTGAAATGCTAGTGTAGTCCCACACCAACTGTCTACCATTCTTCCAGGGGTTCACCGTGATCCCGTCTGGGCAACCGACAGGCTCATCAGAGTTGCGGGACATTAGGTAATGGGGCTCTCTCTGCTGGACGTAATGTTGGCAATGTAGGCTCTAGCTGCATGAGCCACTGCCTCACACCCTTGGGGAATGCCAAACCCAAGCTGTTTTGGCTTCAGCATGTCTGCTGCTGCCTGACTAACTGTTCTAGCAGCAGCCTTAGCGACGAGGCGCCGGAGTGAATTGCCCACAGCTATCGGTCTGATTCCTCCATCTTTTTCCTGAGGGCACAGAGCAAACCACCAAAAAAAATAGGCCGTATGGTCTCTGGTATTTTGTCAGCTAGACATATGTTGGAGAATCTAGTTAGCTCCACCAGAAGGTCCTGTGCAATGTCTCCCAGTGCAGGGTTGAGCATTTTGTTTGATGTGGATGGGTCTTAGTCCTGTGAACACTGTCATCACATGGAGCTCTGGGTGGGTGTTTTTCTCTTTTAGGGCTTGTGCTGTAGCGGCGTCTCTGGTGGCAACTGTGTCCTCGCTGGTGACGACTCTGATCGTCCCAATTGTGTTGCCTTTTTCCATTTTCTTGCCGACTGTTGCTCTGATTTTGGATGCCAAGGTTCTGCTGTTGATACCTTTCCTGCAGGGGGGGAGGGGGGGGGGGGGTGTTTTTGGCACGGGTGGGGAGGGGTACCTGGTTGTCCTCTCTAGGAAAACTATTTATAGCCATAATGACTGAGGAAGCTAGTGATTTGTCTCTCCTTGCAGGGACAGCTAGGCATATGTTACCAAACAGGAGAAGATTACGCCATGCTTGGATGGTTCCGGGAGAGTCATTAACCTTTTTCAAAAGGCTGGATAGTTTGACTGCCGCTTGGGGGCAAGCAGCTTTGGGAATGTGCTGCAAGGGTCCAACCAATGTCGCTTTGATGACTTCTAGTAGGTTCTCAGTCGAAATGAAGCTGTTGGAGGTGTTTTCCCTGACTGCTGGTGTGGGACCTTTATTGATACTCTCTTTGGGAGGGGGCCACCTACCCGGACAATCGGTTCCGTTGTGGGAATGTTTGCGTACACTCCCGTTGGTGTCGAGACGCCCCACCTTGTGTCTCACACACACACATACAGTATTATATTATATTATATTTATTTATTATTATATATATATATATATATGTATATATATAATTATATATATATATTGTGACGATAATCTCCTTCAAGAGAGATTGAGCCTGCTCTTCCCTCCTAAGTACGTCCATAACAACAATAACAACTAATATAGAAGATATATCCAACAAGTACAACACCAAGGTTTGCCCAGAGAGCAAACGTATTCAGCACCGAGACACCAGCTCCACCTCCGCCACTCAAACCAGCAAACTACTTGTCCATCGCCTGCCCATCGCTGATTGGCTGGTGCCCGTCGCACCTGCTCCCTCCACCCGCCACACTAGCTGACGTCTGGGCCACCACGACCTACAGTCCTCAGAATATCCCGTGCTTTCCACAAGTTAACACGTCTCATTGGTAGACTAAGCCTTGGCTTACGTGTACTAAGGGAGGTGGCAGCTTGAAGCCAATATTCCTGCACCCATATATCTCCTTGTCTATTATTTACTTGTCTATTATTCACTTGTCTTAACGTAACTTTTCATTTGCCAGTGATTATTCTTATTATTTTGTTTGATTGATTTTATGTTACAATTTTTATGCCCATTTTATTCATGTTTTGCTTTTCTAACGTAATTAAAATCTCATTGTTAAATTTACTTGTGTTTTGTGTGTCTTCCCATTACCTTACCACAGACGAAAGTTCCAGATTTTCTCTTTTTGTTTCTTTATGTGACGAGGCCATACCCCTAGCTTTTGAAACAGCCGAACACCAACGCGTTACCGTCACAATATATATATATACAGTATATATATATAACAAACTTGAGCTTGTAAAAGCATCTTAATCACCCTCTGTGGTTAAGTGCTTAACACAGAAAGATAGAAAATATAAAAAATTATATAAAAATATAAAAAGAGTAGAAAATAAAAAACAGTACATTTACAAAGACTGTAACACCACTATTTATATAAACTAATAATGTAACACTACTACTATATTGTAACACCACCATACAGTACCACTAATGGTGTAACACTACTAACTTTGTACACTAAATGTTATTGAACACTGTACTTATATTTAACGTAATATAAGCTGACATATGATGTACTACTGATGGTTAAACCGGAACCAAAGGTACCCAAAAAGGAAATGCTACACAGGATTAACTACGCTGCCACCATCTGCCATGTCCATTAACTATATCAAGCAACGAGGCAAGAAACATTGCTTGACTTGGAGAGTCCTCTTTCCTTAACTGTCCTTAATTATGGGGCGGATGTTAGCAAACTATATCCAGAGGATAAGAGGATTCAACAATTGATACAGATGGAAAGTTTAACACGAGTTTATTGAGAACAAATTATGCTATTCACCACTATAACTCCTACTCTAACACTGGCCAATAGTTAAGAAATTTAGACATGGAACAAAACCTCAGAGATCACACTTTACCTTAAGACCTCTCTCTCTCCATCTGGTGGATTCACTCTGTCTCTCCCTGGCTGTGCGATGTTCTTCACAGACCCACTTTGGACCCTGGTGTCCGGCATTCTCTCTCTTAACTCTCCTACAGGGGGCATATATACACACAAGAAAGGGGATAGGGGAGATTTGCTGTTGCTACCTACACCGAAGATGCAAGAGGACGGGCCACACGTGCACAAACAAGAAATTTTCCCATTAAGTTTGTGTGACATTCACCATACACTCCTCAAGAGAGGAATTATTAATTACATGTGTGACTGACCTCTGATCTGGCTAAAAGGGGAAAGATCCATGGATGTTTACACATAAGAATCTGGGGTCTAATTCCATTGCAATGTTTGACAAGAGTATCATGAAATATTACATACTTGAAACTAGCTGACTAAGACTAACCCAGGAATTTTTTAATCAACATACAAGATAATCCAGAGGTCATCTGGGCTGACCTCTTGGAGAGGGCTTCCCTGGGTGTGAACTCTAGGGGAAGGGGGGGATCATGGGTGTTACAAGACAATGCATGTGAAAAAAAATCTATATTTATATACAATACTGTTCTGTAACTCACCTTGAGTTTGTGGATGAATATTCCAACATCTTGTTCCATATTTACAGGTGCCCTTCAGGTAATAACTGCAGATCACCTTATTACCGACAGCTGGGTTTTGACTAAACATGGTACTGGGTACTGTACTTGCACTGGCCACCCCGTTGTATAGTAGCAACCATCAGGTCACCAACCACTTTCTGAACCATTCCATTAATAATGCAGATTATATCATTATACAGGGTACCAATATGTTGGATACTACATGTTGTTGTTGTTGTTGTTAAAGATTCGCTACCTGGAATGTAAAATTCCAAGTAGCACGGGCTATGGTGAGCCCGTAGGCCTTATATATTACATGTTACATCATGATTACATCCATGTGTTCAATACTGAACTATTGATACAGTTTAAGCTAAAAGCACCTTCATAGCCAAATTTAAAATACCATTTCTTGGCAAGCCTAGGCAAAACTAATGACTAATTTGCATACCATTGCATAACCTATAATTACTGTTTTATGTTGATTATTTTTAAATAATATATGTTAATATCTTTCAAGGATATGTTCAGTTGGACAGTAATGTTTAGGCATAGGCAAGCACATGCAACTTTATCTAGCCGAATAATAATGCCATTGTGCCATAATAATGCCATAATAATGCTGTTGTGCAGCCATTAGACCCCAATGAATATGTCTTAGGAATAATAATTTTTCACAGGTACTGTATATCAAATATCATGTCAACTATCCATGACTAAGATTGGCAATACTAATTTTTGGGGGTTAGGCAGCCAGTTCTTAGACAATATATGTACAATTCAAAGAATAAATGTTTGTAGGAGTACTGTATGAGGAACTGTGTAATCTATACTTGCCAGTGATACAGAGTAAGACCTTTTAAAGTACTGTAGCAAGAGAAAAATCCCAAGATGTTGATGTGTCAACGCAGTGTCTAAGGCTGGGAAGGTCCAGTCCCACAGCCCATTAAACCGTGGTACCAGTCCAGTCCCTCAGCCCATTAAACCGTGGTACCGGTCCATAGAATTACCCAAATCTACCCAAATCCTGTTAGCATTACGTAAGTAATGAAGAAATATGGCATATTTACGCACTACTTGTATAATGTTGGTGCCGAATGCAGAACATGATCAAACCTATTTTCATTCTGACAATTTAATTTCATAACGAAATTTGAAGTACTGTACTGTAAATATGTAGCAGGTGACGCCATAGGAAGTCGAGGGTCCAAGCGACAATGTTGTGGGGCGACTTATCCAAGATATATGGTTGCCTGGAGAGTGTTTGCTGCCATATCAGCCTTCTGTACACAGTGATTCAGTTGTAGCACTTCTTTGCTCAAATTGTCGCAAATTTAATTGGTGATATTAACAAGTAGAATTCGTATTTATAATGATATCTTTCATAAATAGCCACAAAATATTTAATACAGTATTTATTTAAAAAAATGTGTTTGGAAGTTAAATCAACTCCACAGGACAATAATTCTGTTATATAGATACTAAGGGTATTCGTTGGTATGCATTCGCTACTTAAATTACTCTTGTCCTTTTCGTTCATGGAACACCAAACCCTACACACACACACTGATATATTAATTAATAGAGATTCACAAATAAAGATTATATTTGTATATATTATCAGAAAGGCAGAGATAAAATAGCTCTTGTGAATCTATCACAGAGATTATACCTTATTATAAAGGAAAGATATTCATATTTTAAACAAGGTTTCTTGGCCGACGCTCTCCCTATCGATGGGAACTACGACCTTCCAAAGATCAATGTTAATTTACTCTAGATATTGTAATAAACAAAGTTTTCTATGTCATCATCAAGACGAAAATATAAGCTGCATGTTAATATTTTGGCATAAATATAACTGAAATGAAAGTGAAGATATATGCGCCTTTTATAGTTACTTGATGGCTAGCTCAGGGAGTGTGAAGGCCTGCACACAAGCTAATCAATTGTATAATTAATTTGCATATATGCAAAGTAACGGTAAAGGTCTCTATGTCAGAATAAAGACATGTGACGATAATGTAACTACATTTCAAGGAAAATATATTTTAAATGAAAGCAAAGATATGGTTAAATAAATAGCCAATACCACACCATCGCTGGTATCCGGACATATGAACAGTCGAATTACGTGAAAGGAAATGTACCCAACCATTTCTGTCCCGCCAAGGATTCTCGACTGTGCGTTGAGAATGAACACAACTGTACTACTGGGACCCCTATACTGTATATATATGTTATGTTCTATATCATCAAACAATATATTTTTAAATATTTGTCATTAAAGTATTTATTTTGGAAACAGAGGTGTATTTTAGTTACCCTAATATAGAGCACAAATATCATACTTATCCTGCGAGTGGTAGTTTATTGTGCATCCCATACTCATCGTGTGAGTGTTTATGTGCACCCCATATTCATCCTCTGCACGATAATTTATTGTGCAACAAATACTCATCCTATTACCAGTAGTTTGTGCAAACCATACTCATCCTGTGACCTGTAGTTTATTGTGTAACCCATACTCATCCTGTGAGTGGTAGTCAATCGTGCACCTTATACTCATCCTGTGATAAAAAAAAAAACCAGGACCCAAATTGCTGCATGGGTGTTTTTATGGAAAAAACACAGGGCCCAAAGCGCTGCAGGCGGAAAAAGCAAAACTGCAGCGATTTGTGCCTACTTACACTACTAAATTAGATTATTTAAGAGTAAAAATAGATTTGATAATGTTCTGCATTCAACACCAACATTATAGATAGCAAATATACCATATTTCTTCATTACTTACGTAATGCTGGCAAGATTTGGGTATATTTGGGTGAATTTGGGGTAGATTTGGGTAATTTTATGGACCTCTTGGTACTGTAGTTGGATTCCAGGAGGCTGGGCATGCAGGTGTAACCTGTCCTCTTGTATAATATATTGCAGTTTGATCTCAGCATCCCCGACATTCAAAATATGACATGCTATAAATCACAGTGGATTGCACATATTCTCTTTTTCTATGTGTGGGTCATTGGTTAGACTCAAGCAACTTGGTGAGCTACCTCCAACACCACCACCACTACCGCCTCCACTAGCGTACACTACCGCCTCCACTAGCGTACACTACCGCCTCCACTAGCGTACACTACCGCCTCCACTAGCGTACACTACCGCCTCCACTAGCGTACACTACCGCCTCCACTAGCGTACACTACCGCCTCCACTAGCGTACACTACCGCCTCCACTAGTATACACTACCGCCTCCACTAGCGTACACTACCGCCTCCACTAGCGTACACTACCGCCTCCACTAGCGTACACTACCGCCTCCACTAGCGTACACTACCGCCTCCACTAGCATACACTACCGCCTCCACTAGTATACACTACCGCCTCCACTAGTATACACTACCGCCTCCACTAGTATACACTACTGCTGCCACTAGTATACACTACTGCTGCCACTAGTATACACTACTGCCTCCACTAGTATACACTACTGCCTCCACTAGTATACACTACTGCCTCCACTAGCTTACACTACTGCCTTTACTAGTATACACTACCACCTCCACTAACATACACAACCACCTTCAGTAGTGTACGCTACCACCTTCAGTAGTGTACACTACCACCTCCACTAACATACACAACCGCCTCCACTAGTGTACACCAGGCACCAACCAGAGTGTACTAACCTACACACAAGTAGTACAGAGTACAACACCCACCATCACGGGTCGCCGCCACACTGAACTACTCACACTCCTCTCGCTTCCTCTATTATTTGTATTCTTTTATTGCTTTCTAAATACAAGAGTTGTTATATTCTTGTAAAGCCAGTAGCACGCATAGCATTTTTGAGCGGGTCCTTAGTCTTAATTTTCCCCGGAATAAGACCCGCCAAATTGTTTAACAAGGTATCCATTCACTGCTGGGTGAACAGAAGCTACTGTTAAGGTTTGGTGCCCAGTCAATCCTCCCCGGCCCGGATACGAACCCAGGCCAAAATTTGGTTGTCAAATCGCTGGCAAAACGAGTGTCTTACCACTGTGCCACATCGTCTACCTATTGCACCTGCCATATATATTTTAGGTGTGGGTAAATATGCCATATTATATTACATCATGTTCTGAAACATTAGATTTTTTTTTAGTGTCAGAGTAGTTAAAAAATTGAATGCATTAGGCCGTGATGTGGTGGAGGCTGACTCCATACACAGTTTCAAATGTAGATATGATAGAGCCCAGTAGGCTCAGGAATTGACACCAGTTGATTGACAGTTGTGAGGCGGGACCAAAGAGCCAGAGCTCAACCCCCGCAAGCACAACTAGACGAGTACTTATGTAATGGTGGGAGGTTGTCCGTAGAGTTACCCAAAGGCACCCAAAACTACCCAAAACATGCCAGCATTACATAAGTAATGAAGATATATGGTCCATGTCAGTGTATATATATGTATAAGATGTTTGTATAAGATATATGGTATAAGTACAGGAGGGTGATAGGGCAGCAAACACTCTCCAGGAGACAATATATCTTAAATATAGTCGCTCCACGACATTGTCACTTGGACCCTCGACTTTCTATGGCGTCACCTGCTACATATTTAATTCTAATTTGGTTATGAAATTAGATTATTTCAGAGTACAAATAGGTTTGATCATGTTCTGCATTCAGCAATAACATTATAGTGAGTAAATATACCATATATCTTTATTACTTACGTAATGCTAGCGGGCTTTGGGTAGCTTTGGGTAGTTTTGGGTGATTATTGGTAGCTTTGGGTGGCTTTAGGTAGCTTTGGATGCCTTTTGGTAGCTTTGAGTAGTTTTGGATGGCTATTAGTAGCTTTGAGTGGCTTTGGGTAGCTTTAGGTGGCTTTGGGTAGCATTGGGTGGCTGCGGGTAGCTTTGAGTGGCTTTGGGTAGCTTTGAGTAGTTTGGGTAGCTTTGGGTGTCTTGACAGCTGAGTGGACAGCGCTTGGGATTTGTAGTCCTGCGGTTCCGGGTTCGATCCCTGGTGGAGGCGGAGACAAATGGGCAAAGAGTTTTTCACCCTGATGCCCCTGTTACCTAGAAGTAAATAGGGACCTGGGAGATAGACAGATGCTACGGGCTGCTTCCTGGGGGGGTGTAACAAAAAGGAGGCCTTTTCGAGAACCGGGCCATGGGGATGCTAAGCCCCGAAATCATCTCAAGATAACCTCATGATGGGTGGCTTTGGGTAGTTTTGAGTGGCTTTGGGTAGTTTTGAGTGGCTTTGGGTAGCTTTGAGTGGCTTTGGGTAAGTTTGGGTGGCTATGGGTGGCTTTGGGTTGCTATGGGTAGTTGTGTCGTTCGTTAGCCTTCGAACGTAGGTTCGAACCTTTATCACGGCCCTTGTGGATTTGTTCAACTGGTGTACAGATTCTTGAGCCTACTGGGCTCAGTATGTATGTGTATGTATGTATATGGAGATATACACACACACTTACATACACACAGGCTTCCTGTTCCCAACAATGGGAATTATTTTACCTTTTAAAGATGTTTGGATTAATATCTTCCAACTTGTTTGGTATCTTAAAGGTCTTGAAAATCTCAGCCCTGCCAGGTCTGGTTTATAGTATGGCACCTTTTATTGCCATGTTAGTTTTATACCAGTTATATGCGCCTTACTTTACAATTTTTTACAGATGAATAAATTTGTATTTTACTCATCTCTATGTACCTTGCGGTTACCCTGCGATTTCAGGGCTTAGCGTCCCCACGGCCCAGTCCTCGACCAGGTGTCCTCGTTGCTTGAGTGGTCAACCAGGCTGTTGGACGTAGCTGCTCACAGCCAGATGTATGAGTCACTGCCTGGTTGATATAGTTGTTTTTGTTGATGTTGATTTACATCAACCCGGTTTTGGGGTTGATGTAACCTCAAATAGTTTTTTTTCAAATAGTGGCCTATTGGCTAGAGGTGTAGAGTAGCATTTTAATCCATTTGAGGTCACTTTTAACACGAGAAAAGTGAGCTGACTTCAGAGTAATGCATCTTATAGAGAAGAATTTTTTCAAGTTTTAAATCGCTATTGAAGATTAAGAAACAGTATGTACAATTGGGTACAGTAATTGTTTTTGCCACGAATCACATGTTTAATGAAATGAAGCAAGTTTACTACAGTACAATATAGCATTATTGGTGTTCTTCAGTTTGCCATTAAATTGTCAAAGACTTAACGTAGTACAGTACATTATGCTCCTTAAATCACTTTCCCTATTTCCAAACCAAACCCAAGCCTTTTCAAAATCTTAACTCACACAATTTATATCTACTGTTTTGCATACTATTGTGCTGATATATTTTAAACATTTTAATATTTCTTTTGTGTTAGCCTTTCATTAATTTGTATAGAACAGTAATATCATCCTTACTCTTTGCCTTTCAAGAGAATGTGAGTCAACTTAATGGAGTCATGAGGTTACTGTGTGTCCCAGCAGCAGACTGTACACACGACACAAGGCGGTTAGAGAAAGTACAGTCCAGTAATTATCAAAAGAAAGTGCTATGCTAATACTATACTGTACTGTATTGCTGTATACTAACACTATGCATGTCACAGAAGATTCAAGATATCCGGTGACTTCTTATGTTCTTATGATCTGCACCTGCCACAGAGTTGAATATTCTCCCAAGTTATCCTAGCACGTAGTATAATCCAGCATGAACAACTTGAAGTCTCCTACTGTGACTATGAGATCCTAACCAGGGATCAGCAACATCTTGCTTTTGAAATCAACCAGCACAGGTCAAGTCAGACAAAATTTAATAAGAGAAACTCCAATTGGGACATGAATTGTTTATTTATACATATACTTACTATATACACTAGTATCAAATAAGCAATCATGGAATAACCTCAGCAAAAATGCATAAGTATAATTAAATAATAAAAAACACAAAATATACAAACTGCAATTTTGCTTCCCTGTACAAAATAAAAAAAAACTTACATTTTTAACGTATGCACAATTCTTAAAAACGGCAAAAATAACCAATATCACTTGGTTATAAATATTACTATCCTCTAGCCTCTAAGGATGCTTCGATTAAAATCACCGATTACCTCTTATCGCAGATCTCCATGTAAAGATGACAAAACTTATCCCTATGCATATTAAGGAATTTCTACCTTAGAATATTAAGCAATTATACATTTCTCTCTCTCTTTAATTAAATATAATTGATTAATATGATATATTGATTTTAATATTATATTGAAGCTAATTGGAAAATAAATCAGTTGCAGCATTAATGACATTATTGTCCACTTATAAACACCTGTAGTACAATATGATAATGAACATCTGTTAAACAATAAGATATAATTTACAGCTATTGAACAAAATGATAATGAACATCCATTAAACAATGAGATATAATGAACATCTGTTGAACAGTAAGATACAATAAACATCTATTGAACAAAAGTATATTGAACATTTGTTGAACAATAAAAATATAATTTAACAAATACCACATACTCAACTTGAGTTTCATATTTGCTCCATTTGCAAACATTTCAGACTACTCTTTTTCTATTTGAAGAGAACACAACCTCCCTCATTACTCGAGCCTAGCTTGTATAATGAAGAGATTTATAACAAGCTGCAGTTGATATCTTAATTTTTTTTTTTGAAGAGTTGAGATTCATTACCTTTATGGCTCGATACAGCAGAATTTGATGAGTGGACTATGCAGTCACAATGATTTAGGTTAAATATCCATTGGGCACCATTGCTTGAAATCGATCAATGTTATATACTGTACTGTTTATAATGTAATATCGATTGCTTTCAATCAATGGTGCCCACTGGCTAGTTTGAGATCTTTATTATACTTTATTTATACATACACACACACACACACACACACACACACACACACACACACACACACACAAACCAGAATGCTTTAGATTTCTGGTATCCTATATGCTCCATGTGTATGGACATGCAGACACGTTACGCAGCATGTGATAACTTGACTAAAAATCATAACACTCATGCATGTGGGTTAATCACGTGCAGACTTTGTCAAGCTTAAAGGCTTATTTAAATAAATATACATGAATAAATATTATATTATGAGTTCCACAATTGATAGATGATGGAGGTATGGATAAAGATAAAACAAGGGTATGTATACTGACCCTCGTCAGATGTATATTGGCGTAACTCACAGTACGCAGTATGTTTGTTCATGCCACACTATACCAAGCATAAAAACAATGAGGATAAAAGGTACTGATTTAGCATACAACTGTTACGTTACCAGTTAGAAATACCTAGAGAACCTGTACTCTTTCATATTTCAAGTATAAACCACGCAATAATAATCCTTCATATTGCATAGGAAGTAAACACTCAAGCATCATAAAAACACACAAGGAGTATGATACATCCTCATCACGACACAAATGCAAAGCTCTGGGTGCACCTTGTCACATCCATGGATTAACCTGCGTGAGTGACAGTGATAAATGTTCCATCACAGACTATACAATGCTTCAACTAAAATAAAGGCAGTGATTGTTGTGTCTAACAATTCAGTTAAGTGACTGTGTTTCACAATGTGATTAGTACTAGGTTAACACTGACTACAGGTATTTTATATTTTTTCAAGCTAATTCACATTACAAAAATGCAGACTTTACTCTGACAATCAAAGTTCAAAGCACAATATCTAGCAAGGACAAGAAAATTTTGGCATTTAACACTCATGAATTTAAAATTAATGATAATCTATGAATAAAACCAAAAATACTTTGTTTACTCCTAAAATGAGGAAATATCTTCCATTGTTACATTTATCATTTGAGGGAAAAATTCCAAAGTTATAACAGAACCCACAATATAATGCATATGATTGGTTCTCTTATACTGTACTTGAATACAGGCTAAACGTCTTCATTTGCTTGCATATGGGGCATGCAACTAAATTTCAGTATTAAAATACCATTTCTGAAAACCATTCTAATGTTTGCTAAGTAACATCAAGTATCACAAATACCAGAATTATATCTACAAAGATTTTAACGAGTTTACTTATATCAAATTTAAGATGACCTGTGGCTATGGAGAGTAGTCCTGTACTGTACACACCATCATTGTCATTTAATTAAGCAATTTGTTGGCTAAAAAGCAGTTATAAGTCAAGATGGTAGGATTACTTCATACTTGATATAAATAGGCAGTACAAGTTCATGTATGGATTATTTTCACTATGAGTCTTATCATAATAAGATTCACAATTTTCTTGCCAGGAAAACAGAATGATTAACACAAAACTTATACAATACTTGGTTTCAGTTTGAATTTTAACTACTCTCATGTTAAAGTTTAAATTTACATTTTTCTGGCTGTGATTGTTATATCAAATAAATAATTCTAAAGAAAGAAGTGGGACATTTATTCTGGCATCTTGGTTTCTGAAAATTCAACTGATACTTATTATATATTGTTTAGTAAGTATTGTCAAGTAAGATCCATCAGACCCATTGTCATTTCATTGCAACACATTACAAACTATTAAAGGGTAGTGCTTTCTTGGAACAGATAATAGCATTACTCTTTTTTTTTTTTCTTAAAACCCATAACTTCAGAAATGCTTAAAGGCTTAAAGCGTCGAAGCTCTTGACCTCACATTACCTGCTCCGCTACTGGCTAACATAAAATATTCTTAATGCATTCCCGACGTAACTTTAAGCAGTTCTCTATTCCTAGACCTTTTCTGGAAATATTTTCCAGCTATTAATCTCATTCATTTCTCATTCTTGCCATATTCATTTGCAGTTACACTCTATGTATAAATAACTAATATGATGCATCCTTCTGCAGCTTGGAATTACATACACCTTGTTTCAGTGCAATTTCTTACTCTGTATATATGTTTTATGTATGTTAATGTGTGTTTTATATCAATGTTTCAGGCATAGCCTTAAAAGTTTTAAAGATAAATATATATCTTTTATATCTTTACAAAACTTTCTCTTGTTGACATTCAACATCTAATATGCTTCAAAATTTGAATGTCGCTTTAAAAGTCACAATATAGTTTTTCAGTTAGTACATAAATTTCTATATTCCGATGAAGGTTAATCCGGTAATTTTATAGTCGAAAAACGGTCTGATAATAAGCATACACGTAGCTTCATGTTTCTTATAATGAAATAAAAATTAATTTGCAATTCCAAACCACTTTTCATTCCATCACATATATGTACAGCTACACAGCTTCTTGAAGCAAACCTCTTTACTAAATGCTGAAAGCCAAGCAGAAGTTGTTGAGCCTGCAGCCAACCTACTCCTGGAATAATCACTCTAAACCATTACTGAGCTGATAATCAGTTTCCTCTGGCATCCTTGTGTTGGTACACAATATTATGAATGACAGCCACAATAAATATGAATAATAATATCACAAACTAGAACACTACTCTCACCATAGATACTCATTATATAACCTTAAGAACAGCTAGTGATAATTTACGTAAGAACTTCAATATCCAGTTGGAAAACAATTCTCAGGTAAAATCAGGAAAAATGGGAGGGACCTTTGACAAGCTGCCAGCTTCCTGTCCATATCATGGCCACTAGATAGATGGCGGTCCTCAGGTAAACTACAAGTTTTTTACATTTTGCTTTGTTGCTTTGCAAAAACTAACAAATACTGGATTAAATGGCACAACGTGTCTTGAAAATGATGTCAACAAGGTTCAGTATTTCGTAACCTACAGATGATTCATCGTATAAAGTTTGTTGACTGTGTTTGTGTTTATCTATACATGATGGGCAGTACAGCAGTGATTAATACTGTAAGATCATGTCAGATTTGCAAGTGTCTTGTGAATTAAGTATTTTTTCTGTATATGTTCAACATCACACAGGGTAATTTTTGTAATATTTTAAAGTAGCACTGTACTGTAATTCTAAAAGAATAAAAATATCCCATTTGTAAATTATACCGAAAGTCATTTGCAGAATATAGAAAAGACAACTTCATGAGCCTCAAGTTATTATATTACTATATATAAAATACAGTACTGTACTATTATCTCATTTAAGATTTTTTCTTAAGAAGTGATGTTATTTATCATATCTATTTCATAAATTAGGCAATTGAATAGAATACAGTATAAAAATTACCTTCAGCTATGTAATGTTCGAGTACATGGCTGTGGGGCATGGTTGTATTACCCAATAAATAAAATATATTTCACTGCCCTATGAAATGGAAAATATAATTACAGTCCCTGTGGTGCAGTGGTAAGACAATTGCCCTGCACTTCGTGAACAATTTGAAGTTCACATCCTGGCCCGGGAGTATTGATTAGGCACCAATCCTTAACTGTACGCTTTTGTTCACCCAGCAGTGAATGGGTTCCTGGTTGTTTAACAATTTGACGGGGTCATATTCCAGGGAAAATTAAGATTAAGGACTTGCCCGAAATGCTATGCGTGCTAGTGGCTTTAGAAGAATGTGAGAACTCTTGTACTGTATATACAAATAAATAAAAAATATAAAGAGAAACTGGATTTTATAAATACTGTACAACTGTGTTATAATGATGTACCTGTATATTGAAAACAACTGACAACTATCTTCATCGTAAAAGAAGTCACATTCACCCATCATTATAATAATTTTTAGGCCTCATAAAAAGTACCAAAACAAATTAGTTATTCAGTGCTGTTTCTTCATCATGATTGCAGTATTCGGTTTATTTTCCTATAAATCATTATATAAATCACTTCCTGTGTCATCCTAACATATACTATTTTTTCTAATTAGGCAAGCCACCCGAGGATATATTCTGTAACATGCCACTAAAGGCATGCCTTGCAAGATATCACCAGAGGGTACATCTTGTAACCCAGCACCTGAGTGCACATTTTGTAACATGCCACCTGAGAGCACATCTTGTAATGTGCCAACCAAATGGATATCTTGTAATGTGCCACCTAAAGGGATATCTTGTAATACAACAAGGCATGGCGTGGCATAACACATCCCTCTGAGGGTACATCCTTTAACATGTCACCCGATGGTAAATCTTGTAATGTGCCACCTGATGTTATGTCTTGTTTAACACACATATACACACACTCTCACACTCACACTCACACACACACACACACACACACACACACACACACACACACACACACACACACACACACACACACTGTGACTACACATCTTACATAGGTTTCTCACCCCTTCTACTTCAATACAGTTCACCAATAATTATATCTTTTTCATTTGCTGGTAACATACAGAATGATCAAATATTTATTTTCATCTGCAAAAATACTAGCACACTGAGCTAATCTATCATCATACTGTACTAATATTTCATTTTGGCAAGTTAGCATTGGACGGACTATGCTGTTTACCATAATCTTCATAACCATTTATTCTTTTCTATAATCCGCTAATCATGAGAAAAATAACAGCAGCAGATTTAGGAGTGTTAAAATCCAAAATCTAGATTTGCAATTAATAAAACAAGAACATTCTAATCTCTCTCTCTGGCATAATTCAATAATACACTACTATATCTAGGAGCTCACCGCATGCCACAGGAAGACATTCTAAGACTGTACCACACTGTGATTTCAAATTGCAATGCTATCAGTTTATACAACAAATTTTTTAGGTGTAGTTAAGATTATGTTTTAGCCTTATTTACATAAACACTTTACTAGCAATAATATAGCCCAAAAATGCTTAAAATATAGACTTCATTTAAATACACAAATGAAATCACAATAACAAGATGTATCTACGAGATAATATTAGGGCAATGCGACTTCCTCGACTATCCCAGACACACACTACCCACTGAACCATGATGAGCTTAAAATATCATGATATCATTGTGCATTGATGAGGACAAAAGGTTGGGAATATCATTACCTAAACCTTAGTGTGGACGGGTATCACTCCCTGCACCCGAGTGTGGCTGGGTATCACTACCTACACCTGAGAGTGGGCAGGTATCACTACACACACCTGGGCGTGGGGTGGGTGTCACTACCTACACCTGAGAGTGGGCGGGTATCACTACACACACCTGGGCGTGGGGTGGGTGTCACTACCTACACCTGAGAGTGGGCGGGTATCACTACACACACCTGGGCATGGGGTGGGTGTCACTACCTACACCTGAGAGTGGGCGGGTATCACTACACACACCTGGGCGTGAGTGGGTGTCACTACCTACACCAGAGTGTGAGCGGATATTTCACAAAACCTGGATTGTAGTACCATCTGGTTCTCTTCAAACTCCAAGTAAGTCTGGTTGAGATACTTTTAAGCTCATCCCAATTCAGTGGGGTATCTGAGGAGACCAGGAATGCAAGTTCTATCCCATTCCATTGCCTCAATATTTTCTCATTAAAATGAGTTACCGTTTTGTACTGGAATAAGAAATGAGCCGTTCCAACGATAACGTAGCTATTCTCCTTTGTGAGCCCCCTGCAGAAGCTGGAAAGTATAATATACAATCACTCATACTGTACAGAAACAATTTACCGGGTAATAGGATGAAAACTTATCCTTCCATAGCATAAACAATGAATAAATCTAAAATAGTAAAATATTGACAATTATTTAATTAATAGTGAAAAGATTAAATTTTGTATGGGTCTCTCATCAACAATGCAGAGATTACTGTTGGACCAAGTAAAAACAAACAGGAAAAAATCATTAAACCTTGCTACAAACTTTTCATGCAGTTTTGGATTCTGGCTATTTATTTAATTAGCAAATTGCTCCCAACTAAGTTTCACCTTAAATATTTGAGTATGCAACAGCAGGCATCTGAGCATGACTACACAGGAACAAGAGTACCGGGTATATAATGAGGAAGGACGAGAAGATCATGCACAGCCACGGCAATACTAAAGACACTTTTAGTTAAAATGAGTGCTAATAAAGAAGAATAAATACAACATATAGTGGATCTTGTGGGATACAAAAATACGGGCTGAACCATCTAGTGAGCTACAATCACTGTGGGGTCAAGAAATAATCTTGGCACTTTCATGGGAAAATGTTAGTAATAATTCACATTCAGTCATAAAATGCAAGTGTTAGCATACACATCCAAGTTTGATTCCTGTGGATAGAGATGTTTGGGTAAGATTCCTTGTACTGTACTTAGCAGTAAATAGGTCCCAGGAGTTAGGCAATTTTCATGGGGGGTGTATCTTTAGGAAGATCAGAACAGTAGTTGCCCAATTGCAGGCCTCGATAAGCCTAAGTAAAAGCCTTCTGTCTCCAACAATGGGAACCCAAAAGCAAATCACAAACTGTGCTATAATGTATGCCTTGACATGCTCATTACAGTTACATAATGTATGCTTTAACACACACATTTCAATCAGATATCTACAATATTGTGCTCTAACAAAACATTGTATCAATACATCACCCAAGATATTCTCAGGTATTTGACAGGTACCGTATTTGATATTTACTCATCAAATACCTGAAGTAAGAGCAGACGCACTTAGCTCAATAACTACTCCAGTTCAAGTTGGAAAAAAAAATCAGCATATTTTCCCAAGGAAGTAGTCATTATGACAAGATGTAAAATGATTGCTCTGACATAATAAGACGAATAATGGAACAGCCTTGTAAACATATGAAGAGGAAGTACTCATAGAATAATTCATGTCTATAAGTACTGTATGAACACAGGGACACCTCCTATCATATCACCCTGTACATTTAAACAGCAGTTAAATATATTTATAAAAAAGATTGATTTTTACATCTATTTGGGATAAAAACCTATAAACCTACCCATTCACATCAATTTTCTTTTCAAGCACAATAAGAGGTCTCACAAAACGAAAGAAAATGAAGAGAAACATTCCAAAATAATATACAGTTCCATGACCAATGAAGCTGACCTTGGTCCCACAGTTATGGGCAATGTCCCAATTACAGAGAAAATGGCTGAGCATCAACTTAATAATAAATAATGAATGAGAGACAATTCTAAATAAAGTAAACATGACTAGCAATACAGCAGTGACACGGTAACCGTAAACAGCCTCCAACCATTGAGATATGTAGGGCACAATGAAGATAAAACAAAAAAGGTATGAAGTTTGCAGATGAAAACATTAAGAATCTTCATTGGTACCCATTAACATGTACAGCATTGCCAACAATACAGAACTCAGATCCTCAAAATCTTCTGGCAAAAATGCATGTAAATACTGTACATAAAAACACAAATAAAATGAGACATGTACTGTACAAAGAGAAAGTGATGTACTGAACATAAAATTAATATAAAAAAAGGCATTTGATACACTATTAAATTATCAAACTAATTTCTAGTATCTATATCGTTATGTTGACACGCACAATGCTGGTGTGGTTGATAGAGTGTATGTTTCAGATGTAACACAGTTAATAGAATGTACTGTACTTTTATCAGCCTCTTATAAAACACAAGGCTTACGTGTTACTTAGCAATTACAAATTCATATAAAGCAAACCTACAGTGATAACACAGTCGAGTGCTGAGTAAATTCCGAGCAAATTCCCAAGTACTGTAGTACTGTATGTATATTGTGTATGAAATTAAGATTTTCCCATTATTTTCAGGGTACATATGACAATGAAACTAAGTTGGAAATTGGAGATGAAAAACCTATGAGACACCAATTTCCATGATCATTGCATGTAATGCACTCTGAAGAACATTATAAAAGAAATATTAGTTATGCTTGCTACATCAAAATATAAACACCACATGCGCCTAAAAGAGTGCTCCACCCAACAAAATGCACAAAACTCGAAGGAAAACAGTAGCTATGTGACAAAAACATGAAAACAAACATTGCTTCATTAGATTACTATGTTAATTTTAATACTTAGTGCTGAGGAAACTACTTAAATTCAATCACCGTTTATTGTTATTGTCCAATATAATAAGTTTTCATAAATCATTAATATCACAATATCACTAGAACTAATTTCAATGGATTTTTACTTGAAACTAGTAGTGTAAAACTCACAAGCCTCCCTCAATAGGATTCTCTACTCAGCTTGTACAAAACACTGCCACACTAATAATCCACATTTGCGATGTTACTCTGTGTAGCAAGAGGTGCGGAAAGGATGTTTATGTCTAGCTGTCTTGTCCTACACGTATTACACTCTCTTCTCTGCTCAAACTCTTCTCCACCTCACGAAAGTGTCAAATTGGGTAATGTACTACTTATATACAGTATTACTCTCCTGTCAAGTTCAAGTATGTTTATTGAGATAAGCAAGAAATACATCTCAAGGGATAGAGTAGCTTAGGCTATTTCTACCCCCCTCCTCTCCTGTCTTCTCTTGGCCAGTTCTTTCCTATTTCACAAAAGTGGGAAATTGTATAATATTGATGACGATATGTGGTGTAGCACCTTTTCCTGATAATTATTTTCTTGATACAGTACTGTAATGTTAATCTCAAGAGTTAATGCGCACAATAATAATAATTTAAATAAAAAATAATAACCCTACATTACAGTGCTAGTAATCCAAATATAAATAGCAAGCCATAAAATTCGAAGTACTGTATGGGGTCTCTTCACTGTGACAGAATAGTTTTCATAAGGGGAAAAAAATAAAAATAAAAATCTTGTACATACTGTATATGGAAAATATCTCTCACTGTCTGGAAATTCAAACCAGGATCAAATGATTGTGAGCTGACTGTACAGTATATGTTTCAATTCAGAACCTGCTTAAAACTTATACAGTACTGTACTGTAATTACATACGACATTGAAATAAAATTGATGGATGTTATGACTGTCTTTTCATCAACAAGAAATTTTAGTGTAATAACTTTCATTAGGTCTAATAAATGGAGGGATAATACATTTGCTTCATTTTCACTATGCAACTAAATTTCACCTAGATGTACTATTGTGGGCTATAAGTACTAGTATTAACATGTGATATATGATGTTAGTCAATCATACCATGCTAGAGTGATTATCTTGCATATCATATGGTACAAGGGAGACTATCCTGCACATTGTATGATACTAGGAAGACTATCCTGCATGTTGTATGGTGCTCCTGTATCTTGGGGTTATCTCGAGATGTTTTTGGGGCTTAGCGTCCCCGAGGCCCGGTCCTCGACCAGGCCTCCTTTTTGTTACACACCCCCAGGATGCAGCCCGTAGCAGCTGTCTAACTCCCAGGTACCTATTTATTGCTAGGTAACAGGGTCATCAGGGGGAAAGAAAATTTTTGCCCATTTGTCTCCGCCTCTACCGGGGGATCGAACCCGAAACCTCAGGACTACGAATCCGAAGTGTTGTCCACTCAGCTGCCAGGTGCCCTAGGGAGACGCCTGCTCCCTACTAGGGAGACTATCCTGCACATTGTATGATACTTGGGAGACTATGCTGCACATTGTGTGTTTGTGAACTTCAATAATGTACTGGTAATATGTTGTTGTGGCATTCTTGAATGTATTTTAATTAAAAGAAATTGACACTATTATATGTCTCATTTTAAAGATATAGTCCACAAAATGAGACAGCATGTTAGAACAAAGTGCCCCCCTTTGCCATCCCTCATTTAGTAAATGATGATGGTAATCATCATATAGTCATCATTATAATGATGACTATAAGTTGTTTTCCCTATCAGGGATACCTAATAATAACTTCTAACAAAAAATGACTACTAGATAGTTACACTGTTCCATTTCAATAAGAACTGTATTACAGTACTGTACATATATAAATATTCAAAGTTTAAAGTTAAAGAAAGCAAACATTCTAACAATATTGTCTTGAAATCAAGTGAAAACATGCACAAATTTTAAGTACCAAAAGTGAAAACAACTGGCTCTGGATTCTTTCGAGGACCGAAACTTTAACTGATGCTAACGTTGACATTGGCAAGTACTATACTGTACTCAAAGCCCAATGCATTGGCTAGTACTGCACAATCAGTCAATTCATTTAGTGCATTTCCTAAAGTTGTACTATCCAGCATATTGGTTATTACTATAAAAAGTAGGTACACCTACTGCTGTAGAAAATATGGTAAATATGTTTATTCACTGTTCTGGCATTGCTTAGAGACCCATATACAAACTTTTACAAAAGTGGCCATAAGGAAGGTTATATGTCCCAATTAAAACTGGGAAGGTTGTTTCCTGGCTAAAAATGTATAATAAGTTTGATGTCAATAAGAAGAGGCATCCTCAAAAGATTCTGTAGAATCTGCAGCACAGAAAGACACAAATACTTAGAAGGTGAGCTAGACTACATTCTCCTCACCAAAGATGTGTATGTAGTGACATTACCGTGCTCTCCAAAGCACACTAACAAAACATTATAATTATTCAGTAGAGAACTCTGTGGGGGCCTGTAAATTCTGATCACATTTCATAGCTATTGAGCACTTCATAGTCGAGTGGTGCTTAAACAGGGAAGAGCCCAAGAAACCAGTAATACTGATACAAGGTAAGTTGTAATTGTGGGTCTCAAAGATGCAGCCACCGAGTCTGTATCACGTATTGAGGGCTCCATATAGTACGGATTTTCAACGTTGGGACAACCAAGCCATAATGGTGCAGACAAGGCAGGAGACTTCGGTTTCACTTTCATACGGAAGTCATCAAATTCCCAGAAAACTTTTCCTTGGAAAAAGTATGTTGTACCTGGAACAAAATAATAAAAAAATACAGTACAATAAATTAACATAAGAACTTAATTTGTTAATATGTAAATGGCATACATTATTTAATAACATTTAAATCTTACACAGTAGACATTAGGATATCATACCAGTAATTTCTATCAAGAAATCTCTCATCCATAATACTGTACTGTAATTATAATTGGCCCTAATACCTTTGACAGTTTCTAATTTCTAAATCAGTTCCCTGCATGGGACACATGACAATGACACGAAGCTTTTTAAATTCAATGAAAATATATAATCTGTCCATCCATTCATTTATCGTGTTATTCTGGTGACGTAATAAATCTCAGGAGGTTTGGCAAACAAGATTCTTTTGACATAAAACCAAATGGTTTGTGTACAGTCATCTTGTTTTCAGATGGTCTACCATTTTTAGCCCGATTGCTTTTTCTATTATTTTATTTGTTACACTGGTTAGTGATACTCTACTGGTCAATAATTAAATAATCCTTATTGTCACACTTGTAATATATTGGGTACAGAGTTAGTTATTTTCGAGTTGAAGCTTGTTTTCACTCTTACAGTGAGACATGTCTATAGAACCCAAAGGTGATATTTCATCTGACACACAATTGCTTTGTTTGATCAAAGTACATTAGAAGTTTTCTTAACCATTTCTAATAATTTCTACATTTTATATTTTGTTTGATCACTGCAGAGGCAATTCTGGTGCTACGAAATCTTATTCCACTCTGGGTCCTGTAGCACATTGGACTATGTCCTTGCCACACAATCAAGAGACCCGGTTCAATTTCCAGGCAGGACAACCTAATGGGTACATCTCCTTTCATCTGATGCTGCTGTTCAAAGGCTGTGGGTTGCATGCTGAGGAAGGTCAGCACATTCGTAGGGGTGATCTCAATAATCCTAGGTATAAGCTTCCTGTCCCCATTAATGGGAATTATATGCTCTGGAATTCTGTCTTTGTTGCCTAACATGTTTCTATTACTTCAATTATAATTCAATCATTTTATTCAATTAAGCATTATCTACTTAATACTGTACAGTACTATATGGATTTGTGTATTTTAATTAAATTACTGAATACAGCTGCTGCCTTCTATTATTACCTGTGTGTAGCTAATATACAGTACATTTTTAACATGCATTCTTCCACATGTTTAAATACTTTCACCATCTACAGTACTTCACTGGTTTTTCTACTTTTGTTTTTTTATTCCAGCTTTCTTATCAGTTGTTGTTCCAACTTTCGTATCAGTTATTCCAGCAATCTCTCAGTTGTTGATGAATTGCTATGAATTATTTGTTTACACTTGGTTTTCCTGAATAATGTAATGGGTAAAAATATCTTGGCCTGTAAACTTTGAATACAGTATCAGTTTACCTTCTATATCTTAAGTTCTCCAGCTGCATTTTTCACTTGCATTTTTCACCTTTTTTTTTTTTTGCACCTCCAGATTGTAAGCTTATTGCTTTGTTTTAATAGCTTTCCTCCTTCTAATCCAGTTTCCCGATTCTTTCCATCAATTTCATTATTACTGATTTTGCAGTGGAAGAAAATCATCAAAGTCCTTTTATATTACATTTTTTTTTCTTTATCTTCCTCTTCTAGCGACTGGTGGGTCAAGCTCCCATCTCCAGAAATTATTTAATCCACTGTAGGTGGGCTACCAGTTAGGTGAATCATTTCACTGTGTTACAAACCGTTTTTATTGTGTCTATCTTACTTCTCAACATATCACTTTATATTTGTTAAAAATAGATCATATACTGAGGCAATACTCTCGGACCTCAATACTCTCACTACAATAATGGGTAACTATTAGGCTGACGACGTCACTGCCAAGAGCTGTCAGCAACATAAAACTTCATAACAGTTGTATATGCATGCATGTGTGTAAATTCAACCCATCCTCCTGTTTAAACAGCACTTTTTCTAAGCATGTGGATCATCGTATATATATACTGATGTGATGGAAAATTAGATACAGTACTGTACTGTAGTAGAATTGGGTACTACTGCATTCACTTTTTAAGTCTAGAAAAAATAAAGTTAAAAACCAAACTTAAATATTCCTAGGTCTAATATAACACACACACACACACATATATAGTATATTGGGCCTCAGATCACGTGTATTAGGCCTAGGATGGTTAGGTTAGGCTTTTATTAGCACATACTGTAAATACCAAACATTTTCTGGTTTGTCCAAATTCAATAGTATCAAATTCTAACTGTCCTAATTGTCCATTCCATCATTATATATGTATGATGATCCCCATCATTACTATAAATACTATCTAAGCAAGAGGATGGGCTATGTAAACTAGTCTTTCATGTACCCACCATTAAACTTGAAGGCAGAGTCAATGCCATACGGAACACCTCTCCACATGTCCATGGCTCGGGGATAGTCCAACTCAACATGCTGAATAGTTTCATCAAATCTGTTGAATGCCGCAACAAATTTGATTGCAAAATATTAAAATGATTCGCAACATTTAATATTAGAATTATTCAAATACAGAAATGCACAGATCTATTAATGACAAGGTTCCAGTCAGTTACATAAAGTTACGTACCATATTTACCTAACTTCAATTGTTACCATACTGTACAACATATATTTAATATTATGAACACTTTAACTGTACAAATATGAAAAAGATGAATAGACATATCTTGAGGTTCTCTTAAGACATAAGCTAGGTAAATGACATTTACAAAATACTACTAGCAAAGATACCTGCATAAACAACTGCCAATATTGCCAGATTAATGTTAATCAAGACTGTCCCTAGCATATGAAAAGTTTATTATTACTCCCAATGCTGGTACAGAAAAAGCTATGACACCATTATCTTACCTCCAGTACATTGTGTCTGCAAATAAGTAAGTTCGGCCATTGTATCCCCAGACAAATGCCGCATCTATCTTCTTCAGGTCCTCCGGTAACCCAAGATTTTTTAATCCTCCTACCTTCATCAACTGGTGATTTCCTTGACATACGTAGAACTTATCTCCTGCAAGACAAAACAGTGTCCATGTAGGTCAAGACACCTTGTGTAGGTCAAGACACCTTGTGTAGGTCAAGACACCTTGTGTAGGTCAAGACACCTTGTGTAGGTCAAGACACCTTGTGTAGGTCAAGACACTTTGTGTAGCACATATTACAATCCATCGTATTGAGTTGTCACGTCACAAAAATTATGTACTAAATTGGTCAAACTAACCAAACTGAGGGCCCAGGAATAGAAAATATGACAGCCTGTTAATTTTGCAAGATGCTATGGCTCCATAGCAGCTTGCAAAACATAGATGGCCCCAATGACCATCATATTTTGACCACTGGGAATACTATATGTGTCAAAATGCAATGAATTTGCATTTTGAGAGTATATTGAGGGGGAGAACTCTCCTTTTACCAAACACAGTAATAATTGTTAGCAAATATTTTTTGACTGAAGAACTGAGGACTTCTTTCATATAATGTGCCAATAAAATAATTTATCTGGAATCAAGGAATTTCACAATATGAATATAGTACTGTATATATTTATTTTATCAATACAGTACACTACTTTAAAACTACATAATGGTTTCTTACCAATAAAGAACACAATATTTGCATCATGAGTTCGTTCGTATACTGCATCAATGTGCGTGATGTTCTTGGGAAGCATCGTCCAGAACCGTGAAATTTCTGCCGGATAATTTGGTCTCAGATTCCCTGCTCCATCAAGCCGCCAGAAGTACTGCAACAATGAAATTACATTCCTAACTTTCTCTATTTAGCCTATACTCTTTATAGATAAAAAATAATCAAAATATTATATTTTCACAAAACCTTGACTAAACTTAATTATACCAACCTTGCCCTTAAATATATATATCTCTCTTCTTATCACAGATATAGCATCATAACTAGTGTCACATGTGTCTGGCTTCTCTGTAGTTTTAGGAGGCTGGATTGGTTTCTTAGTAATTGGAGGCTTGGTAACAACAGGGGCTCGAGTTGTTGGCGGAGACGTTGGCTCGGGATATGACTCCTGCCTCCAGTTCTCATCCACACCTGAAGGTACATTAAATTGTAATCCAGCAATTCAATAAAAACTTTTTTATATATCATACACGAGCGGGTACAGGAAAAGACGACTTCTGATTGCTGTTCTCATGCTTAAAGCCTTCCCTCATTGTAAGCCTGACCATTCTAGTTTTCCCGGGGAAGAGGGGGGAAAATGTCTATGTCCACTCAAAGGATGAGTGCATGGCTCAGCCCAATGAACTCGCTCTTCGGGCCAAATTAAACAAAATTATGACGAACCAACGAGTTTACAACTGGGTTCTCTATTAATGCCAAGTGTGATATAAATGAAGAGTGTGGTGTAAGTGAAGAGTGTGGTGCTTGTGTGACAAACACACTAAGTGTAGCAGAAGAATAACAAAAAGAATGACAAAGGATATACAGTACTCATATATATATACTGTATATATATTAAAGAGAAGGAAAGAGAGACCACACTATGAAGAGAAGGAAGGAGAGACCATAGACACTGTGAAGAGCAGATCTACAGGTACATTATTAATAAAAGCTGAGTCCTGAGGACTTATAAAAGTTCAAGGCTGCATTAAGATAACACACAACCATCTACCATATACAAATAACAAATACTATGTCACTTGAAATTATATATTTATTTTGATTTCCAAAAATTAAAATGCATAAAAAGGAAATCATGATACATGTACAGCTTAAATATTATGTTTTAATGTCCGTCTAATGAAGATACAAACAAAATTATTCTGAAAATATATACTGTACAGTACCTATTATGTGGTAACACCTGTAAATCTAACATTAAAGACATGCAATTAGAAAAGATCAACACACATTTAAATAAATAATAAATATGTTTATTCAAGTAAGGTACATACCTGTACATACAAGTGATGTTACATTAATGGATCGATATATAGATAGAGCTAGTACATACAATGCCTAAAGCCACTATTACGCATTACGCAATGCGTTTCGGGCAAATTTCATCTTAGATTGTTTATAATGCACATACTGTAGCCATTAGCAGAGAAAACCATGTACTGTACCATAGTACAGTCATTACCGAGTACCACTCTAACCATTTTAACCTGTCAATGTACTAGTACCAGTATTGTATACTGTAGGAATAAAATATTATTATTATTATTACTGTACAGTATTAGAATATGTTATATGCTAGAAAAAATGCATCGACACACACCATAGAGCTCCTGGATGCCTCTGACATCATCTTCAGGCAAGCGGAAGGTGATGGGGAACTTGATAAGATAGGGGCTCATAAGGGCACCTTCAACATCTGAGTGGTAGAGCCCCAGGGCATGACCAAGCTCGTGGGCCGCTGTTATAAACAGACTCACACGATCCCACGCTGCAAATACACAACCACATTTGCCCTTTACATTTGCCATGTGAAAAAAATGACACAGCAAAACTTAATATAGTACTAAGGATTTTTTATGTATATCTCATAATCTTTCACATTTGTAAATTATTATTATTTATACAAAATATTGACATGAGATAATTTTTGATAAAGTGGACAGTGGTTTCGTCTCGCTGTTCTGCTCCAAACATTTTCTCATAGATGTATTATGCTATTGTAATTTCATTGTGTACTGATATAACTTATGCACTATATAATATTATACAGTGTTGTTAGAAACTTCTCTAATTCTATTACATTCTCATATAACTTCACATGCAGACATGATAAACTGTATTGGCTATGTTATTTGTTTTATTTATTACTGTATCATGTATGATAATGGAAATTACAACATGCACTTCAAATGCAGATGTCCTCACTGTTGTTGGAGTCCTTGTGCTGGACCCAGGGCTCCTGGTCATCAAAGTGCATGTCCCCTCCAATCCCCCGGCCAGGGTAGAAGGCGTGGGCCAAGGTGCGTCCTGGACCGTCAAAAGGATATCCATCTCCATGGTAGCCTCTGATTGGAAATGAGTTTCCTCATTAAAACAATGCTTAGATTGATTGATAACTACAGTCTTTTCCAACAGGTGGGAAGCATGCATCTGGACCATTACCCACCGAGTACATATTGTATGTAATAGGAGGGGTGGGGTACCTGGTGGTGCCTCGGACAGTCTGTCTCTCCCACCACCCCTCTTCCTTTTCCATTGCCCCATGTCTTCCCTCTTCCTCAGCAATCCCCCCCCCTCTCCACTCTCCCTCCCATCTCCCACATTCTCTCTCTCCCATCTCCCCCATTTTCCCCACCCTCGCCTCCATCTTCCTACCCTCCCCACTCCCTCCCCTCCAACCTCGAACAGATAGATATTTCAATTTTTATATACAGTATGTAATTAAACAATGAAAATGCACAGGTAAATGGTGGCAATAACCAAAACAGTATGGATAGCACATGCTCAATTTCATCCTGTTTCCATTTCAGACTTTATGAAAATCGCTTGGGGGTGATGGATTACAGGCCATATTTGTTAAAGCATTTAAACCCATTCAGCATATATCTGTCCCATATCCCAGATCATTCCCTCTAGAAATCAGGGAGAGGCTAACCCTCAAAAGCATCAGGCCTTAAAATTTGGACAGACAGACAGACAAGACATTTTCTCTTATAGTACAGATTTACACGAACAAAATCATGCTTTCCCCCATAAAGCCACTTTCAGTAAATGCATAATAAAACATTTTAATATCTTTTTCCAATATAAAATCATCGTAAATGAGGTTGCCTTTTTATCTGCCAGAAAATACGGTAGTAAGAAGAATCTTGTTTAATGATTTTCACAAAGAAAATGTTAGGGAAAGAAATTTAAACTGTGTTTACGGTAATCATTATTCAAACCAAATCACACTACAATACTAACAAATAAATTATAGAGTAAAATACTGTACAGTACTGCAGTATTAAAAAGAGTAATAATGTACAGTACTATGGAATTATAGAGAGTAATACTGTACAGTACTGTGGTATTATAGAGAGTAATACTGTACAGTACTGTGGTATTATAGAGAGTAATACTGTACAGTACTGTGGTATTATAGAGAGTAATACTGAACAGTACTGTGGTATTATAGAGAGTAATACTGTACAGTACTGTGGTATTTCAAAGTCAATAATAGGTTTTGACGAGGATCTTGTGACCTTCGGCAGCAAACACCTGATGAGGTTACCTAGTGTTTAAGCTACATTTCTTTCTATTCAACTACAATGCCTTATGCAACCATATTGCTTTGTTTAATCATATACAGGAATATTATGACATACTGTACAGTAATTGCAAAGTATTTCAGGTAATTTCTTCTTCAAAAAAAAAGTCTCATAATATTGTCTGACAAAACATGAAATGCAGTACATACGTTTTAAAGTCGATGATGATGTCCGCATCCTGGGGGTTGTTCTCCAGCTCTAGGAACAGCAGTCGAGATGCTCTATCCCAAACCTGTCAAGAGAAAATGATTGTAGAAGAGTACAGACTACAACAGGAGGAGCAGAGGTAGCTCCCCATAATAGGGGTTTGTCCATAGGCTTCACAGGAAGCCTGTACTTAGGCCTATCGAGGTCCCTCTAGGCCAAATACTGACCTTTCCCAAGATGAAACCCATAACAGTTGCCTAACTACCAAGTCTGTATTTTTTCTGCTAGATGAACAGAGGCATCAGGTAAAATAAGCATACACAACCATTTCTGTCCTGCCCGAGGATTGAACCACGGTCCCCTGATTGTGGGTCGAGGACATGGATCATTATGCAGTAGTTGCCTGTGCACACCCTCAGTGTGCACAGGCAACTACTGCATAATATGTTCCATGTTCTATGTGAACATGGAATGTTAAGGATGAATTATATGAACACCTGTATCCTTGTGAAGAACCTTGATATACTGTGTGTTTGTGATGAGTACCGGTATATACAGTACAGTATATATATGTATAAACATGCATGCATGTGCATCTATATATTGATGTATATGTGAGCAAAGTTGGAATGGTCCACAAGCATTTACTTTCCTTAAAACTCTATGACTCCTCAAAGGATTCGAACCCAGGTGTCCACGGTGTCCCCATCAACAGCACTGGTTGCCGGTGCAGTGGTCAGAGTACCAGTGCACCGGCGACACCCAAGGTGGCCCGGGGTTTCAATCCTTGGAGAGGTCATAGAGTCTTAAGTGATGTGTGTACCATCTCGCTACAAGATATTCTTGGCTCTTGTGTACAGAATACAATACAAGAGCAAGTGTACAGAATCATGACAATCATTTCTAGCTATTGTTATGGCCTTGGAGTTCTTATGTTTTTATCTGGGTAATTATGATGGTGTTATGGGTGGTATAGTTAGAGTGTATGGTGGAGATACAGAAGTGTGAACCTTGAGAGCAGTGGTTCTTCCTCACTAAGGCAATAAACATCATACCTACATAGACCTACTATCCACCACGGGCTCTTTTATGTCTATAATATTTTCTATATGAACTGCTATAGTTACTTCTTAGCAATAACACCACCGTCTACCACACCTACCACCTACCCGCCTTAGCTCCACCACCACCACCAATGGTGCCTCATCTCTCACAAGGTTTACTGACCTCAGTGGCAAGTCTGATCTCCCGTTGTATCTCCCAGCGGGTGAGGTCCTGGGGCTTGCCAGTCTTCTCTCTGATCTTGGTCGGGTAAGCTCGGATCCTGAGGGCGAGACAAACACGTTTTGAGCTCACAGTAATGTGCTAACACTGATCTCTCTCTCTCACACACACACTTTCTCACAGCCACAACATATGTCTTACTCTCTTAACAGCGTCTAAGAATATGCGCATACATTAACATGTCACAAACCTATTCCATACCATTACGTACATATATGTGTGTGTGTATTCACCTATTTGTGCTTGTGGGGGTTGGAGCTGTGGCTCTCAGGTCCCACCTCTCAACAGTAAATCAACTGATGAGTGTGTGTGTAATTATATTATATATTAAAGTTTCTTTATAAAGTACTGTTGAGGGTTGAAGGATGCATAATCTTCTCAGGTTTTAGACCGGTTATGGGGACAGGAAGCCTGCACTTAGGCTTATCACTGACCCCCCCCCCCCACCAGGATGAAACCCCTCAATAGTTACCTAACTCCCAGGTACCCAGCTACTCCAAGGTGAACACAGAAGCACCTGGTGAATGGAAGCGTGCCGAACCGCTTCTACCCTGCCGGGATTGGCCCCTGGGTGGTAAGTTGAGTACTACTTACCTGAGTTCCGCGAGCGCTATGTCATGGGTTCGTATCCTGGCCGGGGAGGATTTACTGGGCGCAATTCCTTAACTGTAGCCTCTGTTTAACGCAACAGTAAAATGTGTACTTGGATGAAAAAACGATTCTTCGCGGCAGGGGATCGTATTCCAGGGACCATAGGATTAAGGACTTGCCCGAAACGCTACGCGTACTAGTGGCTGTACAAGAATGTAACAACTCTTGTATATATCTCAAAAAAAAAAAAAAAAAAAAAAAAAAGATGAGTACTATAGGTAAGTAGACCTGCCTGGTCTACTTACCTATAGGTTCAAGTACGTTTATTCAGACATTGAGATATATCTCAAAAGGATAGAGTAGTTTAGGTTATTTCGACCATCCTATACCTAAGGGTATAGGTATTATATAGGTATATAAGTAGACCAATAAGCGTAAGGGACCTCCCGGTTGAGTGGACAGCGCTCGGAGTCGCAGTCCTAATGACACTAGGTTCGATTCCCGGCGGAGGCAGACAAAAAAAAAACAGTTAATGAGCTCCGAAGCACCAGGCGGCAGTTTATAACAATAACAACAGTTGATTGGGAAGTTTTCATGCTTGTAAACTGTTTAATAAGTGTAACCAAAACCGTCAAAGATTGAGGAAAGATGTACACGTTCGTAAGTGCTTGCGTAACTGCTTCGTGATTCTGGCTCCAGGGCGACCTAGGAGTCGAGCGACGCACATACGCACCCCACGCATTCATGCGCAGTAAACACACAACAGATGCGTGCCAGGTACCCTGTATGCCCAGCAAGCATACCCTAAGTGCCAGGTACCCCTGTATGCCCAGCAAGCATACCCTTAGTACCAGGTACCCTGTATGCCCAGCAAGCATACCCTTAGTACCAGGTACCCTATATGCCAGGCAAGCATACCCTTAGTGCCAGGTACCCTGTATGCCCAGCAAGCATACCCTTAGTGCCAGGTACCCTGTATGCCCAGCAAGCATACCCTTAGTGCCAGGTACCCTATATGCCAGGCAAGCATACCCTTAGTGCCAGGTACCCTGTATGCCCAGCAAGCATACCCTTAGTGCCAGGTACCCTGTATGCCCAGCAAGCATACCCTTAGTGTACAAAGAGTCCCATATTCGTACAGATCTCCTCCTTCGTACAGGAAGGGCAGTCCCCCAATGTAGACTTTGTTAATGTAGACAATTAATTCTCTCCACCAGTTCCAAAATTCTCTTGGGTTATCTTGAGGTTATCTTGAGATGATTTCGGGGCTTTAGTGGGTCAACTTAATCCTTATATAATTTCAACATTATTTAACATAGACAAAGAGTTTTGACCGTTCATTGACTGTACCGTTGCGGGGGGAGGGCCTCAGGGTCTTCGCTAAGAGGGTGACGACGACGAACTTTACAGAAAACGTTCGAACTTCTTCGAATGTAGGTTCGAACCCTCGTCACGGCCCTTGTGGATTTGTTCACAGAAAACCTTTGTTTGGTGGACTGATCGAGCTAGGTAACGTCCACCCCCAGATTTGGTAAACACTATGTCCCAGGACCCTGGGATACTGTGAGTTATGTCCCAGGACCCTGGGATACTGTGACTTATGTCCCAGGACCCTGGGATACTGCGAGTTATGTCCCAGGACCCTGGGATACTGTGACTTATGTCCCAGGACCCTGGGATACTGTGAGTTATGTCCCAGGTCCCTGGGATACTGTGAGTTATGTCCCAGGACCCTGGGATACTGTGAGTTATGTCCCAGGACCCTGGGATACTGTGAGTTATGTCCCAGGACCCTGGGATACTGTGAGTTATGTCCCAGGACCCTGGGATACTGTGAGAACAGTGCCAACAGCCAGGAACAGTGCCAACAACCAGGAACAGTGCCATCAGGAACAGTGCCAACAGCCAGGAACAGTGCCAACAGCCAGGAACAGTGCCAACAGCCAGGAACAGTGCCATCAGGAACAGTGCCAACAGCTAGGAACAGTGCCAACAGCCAGGAACAGTGCCAACAGCCAGGAACAGTGCCAACAACCAGGAACAGTGCCACCAGGAACAGTGCCAACAGCTAGGAACAGTGCCAACAGCCAGGAACAGTGCCAACAGATAGGAACAGTGCCAACAGCCAGGAACAGTGCCAACAATCAGGAACAGTGCCAACAGCCAGGAACAGTGCCAACAGCTAGGAACAGTGCCAACAGCCAGGAACAGTACCAGGAACAGTGCCACCAGGAACAGTGCCAACAACCAGGAACAGTGCCAACAGCCAGGAACAGTGCCACCAGGAACAGTGCCAACAGCCAGGAACAGTGCCAACAACCAGGAACAGTGCCACCAGGAACAGAGCCAACAACCAGGAACAGTGCCACCAGGAACAGAGCCAACAACCAGGAACAGTGCCACCAGGAACAGTGCCAACAACCAGGAACAGTGCCACCAGCCAGGAACAGTGCCACCAGAAACAGTGCCAACAACCAGGAACAGTGCCAACAACCAGGAACAGTGCCAACAACCAGGAACAGTGCCAACAGCCAGGAACAGTGCCACCAGCCAGGAACAGTGCCACCAGGAACAGTGCCAACAACCAGGAACAGTGCCACCAGGAACAGTGCCAACAACCAGGAACAGTGCCAACAACCAGGAACAGTGCCAACAACCAGGAACAGTGCCAACAACCAGGAACAGTGCCACCAGGAACAGTGCCAACAACCAGGAACAGTGCCAGCCTGTTAACGATATATGTTACAATGACGTGGCTGCCTGACTACCCAGTGACGTCACCACTTCAAGACAGTTTGGCATTGTTTGTGAGCGGTTTGTTGGCTGTGTGTTGTTTGTTGTGGGTTTGTTTGTTGTTTGTGAAGTGTGGGGGCGTTGTTAGCGTCTATAAAGGCTGGCATTACCCGCCGTATAATCTTCCTGCATAACACAACAGTCTGCTTGTCTATGCTGTCTACACCTAACAGTAGTGAGAGACATGATATAAACAAATGGGAATATAAGTATAGGTTTTAAATATATCAATATAGAACAAGAAATAATGGTCATGACTTTGATTAAGTTTAGGAAAGACCTGGGTAAATACTGGTTGTTTAAACAGGGTTGTTGATTTGTGGAGCAGTCTACTGGGTGACACAATAGACATAGGATATGTAGATTGTTTCATGCGTAGGTTACACATTATAGGAGTGAGTTTGTGGGGATATAAAGTAGAGCTGCCTCGAATGGGCCAATAGGCCTTCAGCTGTTTCCTTAATTCCATTGATTGTTAATTCCGCTGGTTAGAGAAATAAATAAATAAATAATAAAAGTTATTTAAATAATTGTTTAAAAGTTGATGTTTAAAAGTTTTTGTTTAATTGTTTAAAAGTTTATAAATAATAAAAGTTAAAGGGGAATAAAAGTTGTTTTAAAGTCTAAATATTTTTGTGACTTATAAATGTGTGTGCAGTGTATTTGATAAGCTAAGTAGTTATATATATATATATATATATATATATATATATATATATATATATATATATAGTATAGTTTTGTCTTAGATATAGCTACAGCCGTGCCACTGGCAGACTATATATCTGATATGTATATTTCTGCCTTCTCCTGGATTTACCTGCATAAGGTTTTGAGAGTTCTACTCCACGTTACCGTATTTTGTCTTCATCAAAGGATGAGAGGAGACTGCTTGCATAGGTCTTAATGAAAGACCTGGGTAAATACTGATTCCGTAATAGGGTTGTTGATTTGTGGAACCAATTACTGCTTAACACAATATAAGTAGGATCCCTTGATTGTTTCAAGCGTAGGTTAGACATATATATGAGATTGAGTATATATAAATAGATGCTGCCTCGTATGGGTCAATAGGTCTTCTGCAGTTACCTTCATATGTTATTATGTCGAACCTCAGCTACCAAGCCCTGATTTCAGACCATTCTGAAGTTCAAATCATCTAGTACGGGCTCACCATAGCCCGTGCTACTTGGAATTTTTTGTTCCAGGTAGCGAATCTTTAACAACAAACATTCTGTAGTTTAATGAAACAATAGTTTTTTTTCCTTATATTTTATTTTATTATAATATTCTCTTAGTAACGTATATGTCGCTGTCATGTCCCCTCTAATTCTCTCTCTCGAGTACCTCAATCTTTCCTCTAAACTCAGGTTCGAGCCTCCTTGCATGTCTTTCCATCCTTTCATTTTTTTTTTAGACTGGGTTCCGTGCCTGCGCTTCATGTACAAGGGTTGGTCTGACGTAGGTTGTACATCTCCCTCTGAAGCCTCCTTTGTCCAAGTTGTTAATGGCTATCCGGTCGTTGATCAGTGTGTGAGGAGCTGGGGGAGAGTTGTTTCTAATGGGGGGTTGTTAAATAGTGTTCTAATGGACTAGCAGTTCCTGCTTGTAAATAGGGAGATGTCTTGTTGTAAATAGGCCGCGAGGGCATGTTTGTAAATAGGCTGAGTGAACGTGTTTGTAAATGGGCCGAGTGTTCATGGTTATGTGGAGTTATACAAACAAATTGGGTGAGCATGTACGGGTCTGTTTGCATAAAGAGGTTGCTTGTTTGTTCAGGTGTGTGTGTGTGTGTGTGCGTGTGTGCGTGTGTGCGTGTGTGTGTGTGTGTGTGTGTGTGTGTGTGTGTGTGTGTGTGTGTGTGTGTGTGTGTGTGTGTGTATCTGTCTGTGTGCGTGTGTGCGTGTGGTCATGACTCAGAGAGCCCGGCGTCTGGCTGTAATTACCTATTTGTGTGGTTACAGCCCCAGCTTGTGAGAGCTTACAAGCCGACACGAAAGACGTAACAAGGTGGTTCAGGCTGTGACGCTCGGGGATCACTTACTCTCTCTCTCCTCCTTATGTTCTGTTAATTTTTTTGTTATAATAAACTATATCCATTTCAATATAGCCCTGCGGGTATAGCTGTTAGCAGGGCTATGTAATATTGTAGATAGTATATTAATGGTATACATAGTATAGTATGTAGATAGTATATATAATACTGTAGTTAGACAGTAACAGTTTTGGAGGGTTATTAAGGACTATCAACCTCTGGAGGGTTATTAAGGCTTATCAACCTCTGGAGGGTTATTAAGGCCTATCAACCTCTGGAGGGTTATTAAGGACTATCAACCTCTGGAGGGTTATTAAGGCTTATCAACCTCTGGAGGGTTATTAAGGACTATCAACCTCTGGAGGGTTATTAAGGCTTATCAACCTCTGGAGGGTTATTAAGGTCTATAAACCTCTGGAGGGTTATTAAGGCCTATCAACCTCTGGAGGGTTATTAAGGCTTATCAACCTCTGGAGGGTTATTAAGGACTATCAACCTCTGGAGAGTTATTAAGGCCTATCAACCTCTGGAGGGTTATTAAGGCCTATCAACCTCTGGAGGGTTATTAAGGCCTATCAACCTCTGGAGGGTTATTAAGGACTATCAACCTCTGGAGAGTTATTAAGGCCTATCAACCTCTGGAGGGTTATTAAGGCCTATCAACCTCTGGAGGGTTATTAAGGTCTATCAACCTCTGGAGTGTTATTAAGGCCTATCAACCTCTGGAGTGTTATTAAGGCCTATCAACCTCTGGAGGGTTAAGGCCTATCAACCCCTGGAGGGTTATTAAGGCCTATCAACCTCTGGAGGGTTATTAAGGCCTATCAACCTCTGGAGGGTTATTAAGGACTATCAACCTCTGGAGAGTTATTAAGGCCTATCAACCTCTGGAGAGTTATTAAGGCCTATCAACCTCTGGAGTGTTATTAAGGCCTATCAACCTCTGGAGGGTTATTAAGGCCTATCAACCTCTGGAGGGTTATTAAGGCCTATCAACCTCTGGAGGGTTAAGGCCTATCAACCTCTGGAGGGTTATTAAGGCCTATCAACCTCTGGAGGGTTATCAAGGCCTATCAACCTCTGGAGGGTTATCAAGGCCTATCAACCTCTGACCTGTGCTCCAGCGAGGTGTGTGGGGGGAGGTAATATTGCCCTTGTATGATCATTACCTTTGTCTGCGGCGTCCAAAAGGTCACCAATGATTGTCGTGTATCCAGAAGATATAAAGACGGTCATGTATGCCAAAGACAACACACACACATTCTTGGCTAACTTTGAAGGGTTACTAAAGAAACACCTGGGGATTATGTCTTTATTCTTGGGGAAAGTCCATTTGCCTTCAGCGGGTCAAGATGTTCTTCTTTAGTTATAAGAATATAACAGGAGAACAGTACAAGAACAGGTATATATTAAAATACATTCATAATGTAAAGATATAACAGTTGGCTATATACAGGTGTTGACTCAGGTACAGGTGTTGGTTCGGGTACAGGTGTTGGTTCGGGTACAGGTGTTGGTTCGGGTACAGGTGTTGGTTCGGGTACAGGTGTTGGTTCGGGTACAGGTGTTGGTTCGGGTACAGGTGTTGGCTCGGGTACAGGTGTTGGCTCGGGTACAGGTGTTGGCTCAGGTACAGGTGTTGGCTCGGGTACAGGTGTTGGTTCGGGTACAGGTGTTGGTTCGGGTACAGGTGTTGGTTCGGGTATAGGTGTTGGCTCAGGTACAGGTGTTGGCTCAGGTACAGGTGTTGGCTCAGGTACAGGTGTTGGCTCAGGTACAGGTGTTGGCTCAGGTACAGGTGTTGGCCCGGGTACAGGTGTTGGTTCGGGTACAGGTGTTGGCTCAGGTACAGGTGTTGGCTCAGGTACAGGTGTTGGCTCAGGTACAGGTGTTGGTTCGGGTACAGGTCATTTACTTCCAACAAATCCAGAACAACCCAGAAGTACTCGGCCTAATAGGCCTACCCGAAGGCGGGCACCCCGAGCCTTATATTAAACAATTAACTAAAAATATGCAATTCAAGACACCCGAAACAGTTTATATTTAATTTTAAAAATTTATAAAGCCATACAATACAAAAGTGACGTGGAGAAACTACGTGGTACAATAATCACGTGAATGCCTCAGTTTGAATGTAGATATGATAAGAGCCCAACAGGCTCAGGAACCTGTACACCAGTTGATTGACAGTTGAGAGGCGGGACTGAAGAGCCACAGCTCAACCCTCACAAGCACAATTAGGTGAGTACAAGTCCCCAGAGACTGTTGTACTCACAATCTGTGAGTACAACACACACCAAGCCTCAATAGCACCCTGAACCCCTACCCCACAGTTCTCCGGAAGCCTCACAAGACATTAGAAGCCTCACAACACATCCTTACAGCCGGCTAAAATGCCGGCAAGGAAAGAGTGTTGGTGGGAGCGTAGCTCGGGGCTAGAGCATAGGACGGGGTGGCTCACCGCTTCTTTCTCGGTCATGGCCATTGGACCAAGCCAGCAAGGGACGGACTATCCCTCGGCGTGTGACAAAGCGGATAGAAAGAGGGCAAGCGGTGGACACTAACAAGCAGGCATCATCCAAGCAGGCCGTAGCAGAGACGGAGAGAAGTCCAGTAAAGTAGGAACGAGAGCAGATGGTGAAGTGGAAGAGACACAGAGAACGTGTATGGCCTCCCTAGAACTACCCCTTCCCCCTACACACACACACACACACACACACACACACACGGCGGGACCAAAGAGCCAAAGCTCAACCCCCGCAAGCACAATTAGGTGAGTACACACACACACCTAAGAGGGGGTATGGTAGCTGAGCGGACAGCGCGCAGGACTCGTAATTCTGTAGTCCCGGGTTCGATTCCCGGACCAGGCTGACACTAATGGGCAAAGTTTCTTCCACCCTGATGCCCCTGTTACCTAGCAGTAAATAGGTACCTGGGAGTTAGACAGCTGTTACGGAGCTGTTTCCTGGTGTGTGTGTGTGTGTGGTGTTGGAAAAAAAGTAGTTAGTAAACAGTTGATTTACAGTTGAGAGGCGGGCCGAAAGAGCAAAGCTCAACCTCCGCAAACACAACTAGGTGAATACACACACAGAGACGTTAGAAAGAATTTTTTCAGTGTCAGAGTAGTTAATAAATGGAATTCACTAGGAAGAGATGTGGTGGAGGCTGACTCCATACACAGTTTCAAGTGTAGATATGATAGAGTCCAGTAGGCTCAGGAACCTATACACCTGTTGATTGACAGTTGAGAGGCGGGACCAAAGAGCCAGAGCTCAACCCCCGCAAGCACAACTAATCGAGTACAATTAGGTGAGTACACACACGCCTGCACTTACACGGGAGATAAAGGGACTCCTCAGCCAGCCACACTACGGGACAAGCAGGAGGCACGGGAAGGGTGTGGTGGTGGTGGTGGTGGTAGTGGTAGTGGTGGTGGTGGTAGTGGTAGTGGTGGTGGTGGTAGTGGTAGTGGTGGTGGTGGTGGTGGTGGGGCTGAGGACTGAGGATAAGGGCTGGGTGTAAGGTCGGTTGTGCTCCAGGGGTAAGGCTCACCCCTCACCGATGGCAAAGCTCTCTACCCACATGAGTGAGTGAGTGTGTGTGTGTGTGTGTGTGTGTGTGTGTGTGTGTGTGTGTGTGTGTGTGTGTGTGTGTGTGTGTGTGTGTGTGTGTGTGTGTGTGTGTGTGTGTGGAACCTATGAGTCATCAGTGATCCAGTTCTTATCCTAGTCGCCCCCCCCCCTCCCCCACTACCCCGGCCCGGTCACCCCATCTCCTCTTTTCAGCGCCACTTTATATAGTGTGACGTTTACTTAAAAGTTAAGATTCAACACTTAAAATGTTAGGGAGGGAAAACTTCCTTGAGGCTCATCAAGTTCAGATCCTGTGCTGCCTTCAATACCTATTCTTATACCCTATTCATCAAGCCTACTATCCACACACACCACAAACACTCAACAGTCCACCAGACAACATCAACACACACACACCAACATCCTACCCTCTTCTTCAAGCACACTCCACAAACATCCCTGCCCATCTTTATGATTAAAACTACACACATACACCAAATATCTCCCCCCCCCCCATCTCCCCATCGTCTTAAGACCTCACCTCATCAAACTCAAGACACAAACACGCGAAACATTCAAACAAACAAAAACAAACCATTTCTTACGTATTCCCTTGATGTAGATCACACTATAATCCATATGAAGTCAACACCACAATTTCATTCCTATCATAGGCATTCAAATTTTATATATTTATTTTTATTTTATTTATATACACTTTCCTTGCATTCTTGTACAGCCACTAGTAAGCGTGGCGTTTCCGGCAGGTCCTTAATCCTATTTTTCCCCGGGCCAACCCGCCAAATCGTTTAACAATCTGGTAGCCATTCACAGGTGGGGTGAACAGAGGCTACAGCTAAGGTTTGTTGCCCAGTCAATCCTCCCCGGCCAGGATAGGAACCCAGGCCAAAGCACTAGCGAAGCGCCAGGCGAGTGTTTTACCACTGCGCCACGGGGAGCAAGTCTTTGTGAGAGAGAGAGAGAGAGAGAGAGAGAGAGAGAGAGAGAGAGAGAGAGAGAGAGAGAGAGAGAGAGAGAGAGAGAGAGAGAGAGAGAGAGAGAGAGAGAGAGATGGTTTAATAATTAAGGATTAAGAATCGCGTCTGCAAACGTCTTCAAAATCTCCATAAAAGGTCATATAGGTTACACAATTAGAGGTCTACACTTTACATACACCGTCACTGGGTGTGGTAGTGGCGGCGGGTTACAGGCGGCGAGAGGAAAGATGCTGGTAGTAGTAGTAGTGGTGGTAACGGTGCTCTTGAAGGTAGTAATAACGGCCGCATTAGTCGTAATCGTGAATGAGGTCGTTCTCTGAGGCAGGTGGTGGTAATTAAGACGAGGGCAGCAGTCCAGTTGGTAGCTGCTTGGGAGGGATGGCAGGCAGGGATGGCAGGCAGGGCCGGCAGGCAGGCGTGGCGGCAGGGGGGTGTGTCGACTCTGGCAGGGAGGTCACTCACTCAAGGAGGTTGTGATGGAAGGGCAGCACATCACATCCAAGTTGAGTGAGTGGCCCGCCTGTCTTAACACAAGACACCGCAACACCGTCGCCCTTATCACCAGGCTCCCTCGGCCCAGCGTCAAGGACCCCCACCACCACCACCACCAGCTTGCCCGTCTTCGGGAAAATGATTCCCATAACATCTTCAATTTCTTGTCTCTCACCTCACCAGTCGTCCTCATCTTCGCCTTCATCAGTCTTCTGAGTTTACCTCAACTTACTGAAACAAACGTCACACAATTTTTGGGTTGAAAATGACGACCTCAAGACATCAGGACGGCAAGGCCCTCTGACCCATGAAGACCTCACAGACCAATCACTAGGGTGGGAAGGGCAGCCACAGACCAATCACAAAGGACAACCCATCCTCCTGTTTAGATAACACCTTTTGTAACTACGTTGACCATCGTATATATATATATATATTGACGTAATGGACAGTAGGATAGTAGAATTTGGTACTATTCACTTTATAAGAGAACGGAAAAAAATTAAAAAACAAACTTAAATATTCCTAGGCCTAGTATAGCACATATATATATATGTACTATATTAGGCCTCAGATAGCGTGTACTAGCCCTAGGAAGGTTAGTTTAGATTTTCTTTGCAACATAAATACTAAATCTTTCCCCTACCGCTTCTTACAACCTTCCACCATGCAAATATTTTATTAAAGCTCAAACTGCTCTAAACTTAAACTGTACACTTTCAAAACACTCTAATCGTAAGATCAAATTTAGGTCAGTGTATCGCCCCTCGGAGTAAAATTTAAACGATCAAATTTTAGATTTGAAATTCAAAATACGGTATGAAGGGTGAGCTGCCGTTATCGTCACACTGCAGTGGTTATCGCATGGAAAACTGGTGTGTGTGGAGGGGGGGGGAGGAGCCTCCCCCCTAGGTCAGTGTTGAGGGGGGGGGAGGCTCTCGACGCCCCTGGTCAGTGTAGGAGGGAGGGAGGAGAAGGCACACCGCCCCATGACGGGGCTTCCTCCCTGGCTACGGGGCTGTAACACAACGCGGGAAGGTTGCTGGTGTTGTGTTTAAGGCGGTCTTGTAGCCGCCAAGCCCAAGTTGCTCCTACATACACCGCCCGCCTCGCACTACACACAACTATACCTACCAGCCACGTAAACTCGCACCACGAGATAGAACAACCTAGCAGAAACAATAATACAATACGCTAACCCCAAACCTGTAGGACAGTCATGTTTATATTATCGGGGGAGGGGTATCGGGGGAGGGGTATCGGAGCTCACAACGGCCACTCTCTGCTGGGCGCCATGAGGTTACGTGCGGCGGGGGGAGACTATTTTCCTTTACTGATAACACATTCCACTCGCTAATCCGCTAAAACAACTCTTCCTCGTCCGCTACCGAGCTAATAGCTGGGAATTTAAGTGGATTTCGTTTATGCACCTGCAGGAAGAGAGACGAGGGGAGCGGTGGGCGAGGCAGCATCAACACAACCAGAGTTTCCCGCGCGGTTTCTGGCAATACTCAAAAGCGCGGCAACCGCAGGGCAAGAGAAGAAGAGCGCTCTGTGACGTCACATCCGGTGTGTGTTGGGGTGAAGGGTGGAATGGGGGTGAATGATGATGGAGACTTTGCTGCTCTTAGTTATATTTAGATGCTAATTTCTTTTCAGACGCAAGCCTCCCTACATATTGGCTGGCGTCTCCACAACCCCGGATAAGCAGTGATGCCAACGCCCGGGATACAAATGTCTTCCGTCTCTACTTTTGTATACCACACACATCTGTCAGTGCCCCTGGTGGCTACACTGACAACCAGCGTTACACAGTCACCCACGCCTCCACACCACACATCTTCCCAAGTATACACCAGCACGACCAACGGAAATTGACCACACAGCCTTCGACTAACACACATTTCGAGGAATTTGCCTCCACCACATCACTGCCTAAGATGGAATGCATTAGGCAGTGATGTAGTAGAGGCTGACTCCATACACAGTTTGAAATGTAGATACGATATCGCCCAGTAGGCTCAGGAATCTGTACACCAGTTGATTGACAGTTGAGAGGCGAGACCAAAGAGCCAGAGCTCAACCCCCGCAAGCACAACTAGGTGAGTATACACACGCCAGGGAGGAAGCAGAAGGGGTACTGGGGGGAGGGGGGGGAGGTAACAAGAGGAGCAGCCCTCTGTCCTCCTCACAGAAGGAGATGAACACTGACCATGAAATAACAATAGGGTTCAGTGGCCAGCCACCACGTACCATAACCGTAAACTATGCAGCAGCGATGATGGCTGTGGAAGGGTCTGGTACAGCCTAGCACTTCGTAATGTAAATTTGACAAAAAAAAAGGGTCAGTGAATTCCCCGTGAAACATACAATGCTTGACTATACAACCAGTCCAAGGTCCACTCGGCCCCTAAGAAACAGGAGTGGCCCCTGACCTACTCAACACCACAGGAGTGGCCCCTGACCTACTCAACACCACAAGAGTGGTCCCTGACCTACTCAACACCACAGGAGTGGCCCCTGACCTACTCAACACCACAAGAGTGGCCCCTGACCTACTCAACACCACAAGAGTGGGCCCCTGACCTACTCAACACTACAAGAGTGGCCCCTGACCTACTCAACACCACAGGAGTGGCCCCTGACCTACTCAACACCACAAGAGTGGGCCCCTGACCTACTCAACACCACAAGAGTGGCCCCTGACCTACTCAACACCACAAGAGTGGGCCCCTGACCTACTCAACACCACAAGAGTGGCCCCTGACCTACTCAACACCACAGGAGTGGCCCCTGACCTACTCAACACCACAAGAGTGGCCCCTGACCTACTCAACACCACAAGAGTGGGCCCCTGACCTACTCAACACCACAAGAGTGGCCCCTGACCTACTCAACACCACAAGAGTGGGCCCCTGACCTACTCAACACCACAAGAGTGGCCCCTGACCTACTCAACACCACAGGAGTGGCCCCTGACCTACTCAACACCACAAGAGTGGCCCCGGACCTACTCAACACCACAGGAGTGGCCCCTGACCTACTCAACACCACAGGAGTGGCCCCTGACCTACTCAACACCACAAGAGTGACCCCGGACCTACTCAACACCACAGGAGTGGCCCCGGACCTACTCAACACCACAGGAGTGGCCCCTGACCTACTCAACACCACAGGAGTGGCCCCTGACCTACTCAACACCACAGGAGTGGCCCCTGACCTACTCAACACCACAGGAGTGGCCCCTGACCTACTCAACACCACAAGAGTGGGCCCACTAGCGCCAGGTACACTTCAAGAACAACCTTTACTGTGTCTATTGTTTCTAAATATTAAAACAAGTGAACTATGGTCATCCAAGAGGAGTTGCGCTGCTACGGCCGCTGAAGGGAAGAATTTGTAGTGTTCCGATTGCGTAAATTCGCGCGAAGGATCCCAACGAGACTATGAAATGCTTGTAACGTTTGTATGTTACTGTATCTTGTCGTATTCTCCTTACGGGCTCTTACAGGGCTCACAGGGGCTCTCAAAGGGCTCACAGGAGGTGTGTGGCGGAGACACTTCAGTACCTACACACAGCGCGGGCACCATACACCCAGGGTGCTTTTATTCAAACTAGAGACTGGCTGACACTTCCACTCATCCTCTCACGCACTCAAAACACACACACACACACACAAATTTGGTTGACAAATGGAATGCATTAGGGGGTGATGTGGTGGAGGCTGACTCCATACACAGTTTCAAGTGTAGATATGACAGAGCCCGATAGGCTCAGGAATCTGTACACCTGTTGATTGACGGTTGAGAGGCGGGACCAAAGAGCCAGAGCTCAACCCCCGCAAACACAACTAGGTGAGTACAACTAGGTGAGTACACACACACACACACACACACACACACACACACACACACACACACACACACACACACACACACACACACACACACACACACACACACACACACACACACACAGGTACAACACGTACTTTTACACGCACTCTTAATGATTGCATGGTCGGTCCCGGGCTCCAGTCCCGGGCGGGACGGAAGCATTGGGGCATGTTTCTTTACACCTCATGTCCCTGTTCACCTAACAGTAAATAGGTAGTGGTGAGTGAGGCAGGTGTTGTGGTGGGGGGTTGCATCGTGAGGAAGGTCAGTAGGTCTCCCGCTAGACATTTCTATAAGCCTTAACATGCTGCTTTTTCCATTAAAACAAGTCACACAATAGGCCTACTGGCCCATGAGGTGGGGACAATTGTAGGCCTACTGGACCATAGGAGGCAGAAACATTGGTGTAAGCCTACTGCTCTTCATGGGAGGCGGAGAACAGTGTCCTGAACACCCCCACACACCCTCATATATACTAGTGCACTCTACTACCACCACCACCAACACACGCTTAAACTTCACATGTAACAATGAGATATGTTCCGTGGGAACAAGAAACAGTTAACAGCATTAAGGTATCTGCTTACTAGTGCATCCGGTCAGTACTTAACACCGCCTCAGTCAACACACAGTCGAGCTTAAATCATGCTTTGAAATTTGAATTTGAAAACAGTCAAAACTCTGTATGCGTAGCTCTAATGTCCGGGTCGGCAGAGAACATTCTGGAGGCACGGGTTGTGTGTGGGTGGGTGGGTGGCAGATACGGGTTGTGTGTGGGTGGGTGGCAGATACTGGTTGTGTGTGGGTTGGTGGCAGATACTGGTTGTGGGTGGGTGGGTGGCAGATACAGGTTGTGTGTGGGTGGAGGTTGTGGCAGCAGAAGACACAAGGGGGCTACACAATGACATGGTAATATTGAGAGGATACTCACCCCCTCACTCACCATGCACCTAACCTAACCATCTAGGACTAACCAACCAACCATCCAGGACTAACCAACCAACCAACCAACCAACCAACCATCCAGGACTAACCAACAGAGCATGAATCAGTTTTCACTCAAACCCTATTTTCTTCAAAGAAATGCGACTTACTACAAAACTCACACAGAATCTCCGTAGTATCGAGGAGTAAGAATATCATACACACATACATAGTGTGTGTGTGTGTTTGTGTGAGTGTGTGCATGCGTGTGTGTGCGTGTCAGGTTGAGGAAACCAGGAATCTTACTAAAGCAAACACCACTACCTATCTCTTGAAGCCAACCTTCTCAACACTGAAAACTGTCAATATACAATTAAAGAGCTTTGTTATAATTAAGAAATGATTACAATCATATTTGTTTGAACATGTAGTAAGAGTTTTAGAGTTTGTATGGTAGTGAAGAGGTGGTGGCGGGTCTGTGCTTACCATACACCACCCTCAACCCACTTGAAGCAATCCTCCAGGGGCTCAACTCTCCCTCCATCCACCACCACTCGCTCCTCAACTGTCCCATCAACCTCCACCCCTCTGATTGACGAGTCTCTAACACACACACAGAGGAGCCCAGCCACACCATCACTATACGGGTTGATAACGAATCCTAGGAGATATCTGGGTGTATGCTGGAGATATCTGGGTGTATGGTGGAGATGGAGAGCAAAGCGGCCACCCACCACAGCCTAATACAACCCACTGCTACACTCACCACCACCACCACCACCACCACCACCACCACCACAACCCGCCTGTCAACCCGCCGCCAGCCTCCTCCACCCCCATACCACCATCTCTCACTACCATTTCCCCAGCACACAAGCACCCACCCTGCCACACTGCGTGCCTGACGACGCCACACTGCGTCGCGGATACGTCGTGGCGGGCGTTTAACGCAGTGGGCGAGGATAAAGAAGTTTGTGAAGGGTGTGTGTGCGAGCGGGCGGGTTATCGCCTCCCCTCAACACCCGCCCTCCAGGCAAGCTTGGCGCCACCGCTATTAGTGGGATCTGGTTTTCGCGTTCGCCACAAAACTCGTGGAAAATGACAATTTAATAAAGGCGATGTATGAGTAACTGATGTCTGGGGTCTGGCGCTGGAGGCTAGGAGGGGTTGTGGTCCCCTGGGGGCGCCGTGGGCTAGGCGCTAGACGGGTAGGAGGATAGGGGTTGGGTTGATGATGGGGTGCGGGTGAATATGAGCAGCCATGCCCATCTGATTAACAAGGGCAGGTCTGGTTGTTGAGTCAGGAGGACCCCGCCACCACCAACCACCACCACCAACCACACTCCCCACCACCAACCACCCTCCCCCACTGGTACTTTCAAAACTACCACATCACCGCGCCCTAGATACCATTTCCCGTCCCTCTGTTCACCCTATACCACACCCTACCTAGCACAACACCACCACACCCCAAGCACACCCACAGCCCCCTTATACCACTAGAGAAACAAAGCGCGAATGCAAATTACAATCCTGTATTGAACGTATAGAACGTTACAAGGTCATTTCAATCAGAAATAAGCCCGACTTGATAACGAAATGTGATGGAAATGGCTGGGTGGCCCCACACGCCCACCCAACGCAAGTGCCCATGTTATATTTGGGTCGTGTTTGACTTTTTGGGGATGTTCTTAGGGTTACCGGAGCCCGTTTCATCCTGGTATTGCTGGGAACACCTCCAACATTGACGGCTCCCAGCACCACATCTGGCAATACTGACTCCCGCATCATATGTACATGCAGCAACCCGCACACACACATGGAACTAATATGTGACCAACCCACACACACACACATGGAACTAATATGTGACAAACCCACACACACACACATGGAACTAATATGTGACAAACGCACACACACACACACATGGAACTAATGTGACAAACACACACACACACACACACACACATGGAACTAATGTGACAAACACACACACACACACATGGAACAAATATAATGCATTAGGCAGTAATGTGGTGGAGGCTGACTCCATACACAGTTTCAAATGTAGATATGACTGAGCCCAATAGGCTCAGGAATCTGTACACCAGTTGATTGACAGTTGAGAGGCGGGACCAAAGAGCCAGAGCTCAACCCCCGCAAACACAACTAGTTAAGTACCCAAAATAGCAAACACACGTACGGAAGTGAGGGGGGGGGGGGAGAGTGAGGGGGGGGGGGAAGTGAGGGGCGTGTAGAAGTACGAATTGAAGGGGATGTGAAGGGGGGGGGGGGAGAGCTACCAGACAGGCAGAGGAAGGGAAGGGGAGTGCCAGACAAGTGAGGGGAGAGGAGGGAAGGACAGCGTCGGGTGGGTAAGGGTAAGGGTATAGGTAGGGGGGTAAGGGAGGGGGTGAGGGGAAGGAATGCCAGGCAGTCCCGCGGGACACGGTCGGCTTGCCTCTACCCCCCCCCCCACCCCTTAACCCCTACCAACCCCCCTTAACTTCACCCACCCCTTAAAGTTCACTTTCTGGCCCTTGTCCTTTTATGAGGGTGGGGGATGGCACCACCACCTCCCCCCCCCCCCTACCCGCTCATCCTACCAACCTCTCTACCATCCCCTACCACCACCACCACCACCATCAGTCAATCCCCGCCGCAAACCTAGCAACCAGGGGTTGGTGTCTGACAGTTAAGTTGACAGCGCTCGGGATTCGTAGTGGGCAGTTTCTTTCACCCTGATGCCCCCGTTCACCTAGCAGTAAATATGTACCTGGGAGTTAGACAGCTGCTACGAGCTGCTTCCTGGGCGTGTATAAAAAAAAAAGGCCTGGTCGAGGACCGTAGCGTACAAACATTCAGATCCACCTATATAAGGCTCTAGTTCGGCCACATCTAGAGTATCCCCCAGTACCACTACACACCATAAAGAAAACTAACATGCAGAAACTGCAAGCAGTACAAAATAAGGCGCTAAGGAGAGCAGCAAAACACCGTCCACCATATGATCAGACAATCCAGGAGCTCCACGAACTCCTGAACATACAGCCACTAAACATCAGACTGCAGCACCGAAATGTTAGAGGACCCAATGTTTGAAAGATTACTCCAAGATGAGACGCCCCGCTCCCACAGCTGGTGGCCCAAGATGAGACGCCCCGCTCCCACAGCTGGTGGCCCAAGATGAGACGCCCCGCTCCCACAGCTGGTGGCCCAAGATGAGACGCCCCGCTCCCACAGCTGGTGGCCCAAGATGAGACGCCCCGCTCCCACAGCTGGTGGCCCAAGATGAGACGCCCCGCTCCCACAGCTGGTGGCCCAAGATGAGACGCCCCGCTCCCACAGCTGGTGGCCCAAGATGAGACGCCCCGCTCCCACAGCTGGTGGCCCAAGATGAGACGCCCCGCTCCCACAGCTGGTGGCCCAAGATGAGACGCCCCGCTCCCACAGCTGGTGGCCCAAGATGAGACGCCCCGCTCCCACAGCTGGTGGCCCAAGATGAGACGCCCCGCTCCCACAGCTGGTGGCCCAAGATGAGACGCCCCGCTCCCACAGCTGGTGGCCCAAGATGAGACGCCCCGCTCCCACAGCTGGTGGCCCAAGATGAGACGCCCCGCTCCCACAGCTGGTGGCCCAAGATGAGACGCCCCGCTCCCACAGCTGGTGGCCCAAGAGCCTCGATTCACTAGATGCAAACCCCGCCCCACAGTACATAATTCCCAGCGTGGAAGCATCGGAATGTATATATATGAATCTAACACAGTATTCACCAATAGACATCCATATATGGTGAAATACATGTGAAGAACCTCTCACACACTCACAGCTCCCTGACAAGAGAGAGCTGAGAATCCATTTGTCTCTGCCTCCACCGGGGATCGAACCCGGAACCTCAGGACTATGAATCCGAAGCGCTGTCCACCCAGCTATTAGGTTAGGTTCCGTCATATATCTACGTTAGTTTTAACCCAGATTAAAGAAAATGAACTCATAATGAAATGAATAGCTTTATCATTTCATAAGAAACAAATTAAAAATACATATAAATTAAGGAAAACTTGGCTTAATAGGCAAATCGGGCCTTGCACAATAGGCCGAGTACTGCGTTCTGGCTACTAGGTGTGTATATATATGTATATATATATATATATATATATATATATATATATATATATATATATATATATATATATATATATATATATACATATACATATATATACACATATACATATATATATAAAACAGGCCTTACAAGATTAACCATATCCATTCTGGCAGGCACGGTGCCATAAGGAAAACAGTAGAGACGTTTGTCTTAAGTACACTGAGTGCTGAGGTCTGCCAATTCCTTACATGCCTTGAGGTTATTCTACTTCGTCGTTAGCATCAATAAGACAGGTACTGACCTATGATGTTCCCATACCCACCCTCCCCTCCCCGCCACCCTAACAAGGGGACTCTCAATACTATGAAGGAGGTACAATCACTATCACCCCCTACCCCCTACCCCTTACTCCCTACAGAAGATGGGGACAGTTCTAGGAACCACGGGACACCAGCCACCCCCATTTTAGACAGGTCGCCTCGACTCACTCAAACCCACACCGCTAGAATTAAGAGACTATACCAGACTTATTCCCGCAGTTAACCACATGGAAACTGAACACTTCCGTGGTTAACCAGACGCTATCAACAGCCCCAGATCACCAGGACCGTATTGGACCTGACCTACAGTTAACCAGGCTGTTAGTAACTGTCACCCACACCTCTTCAACAGCTGAAAAGAATATCCCGAATCGTTTGGACTAGTTCACCTATCTTATACTAGACCAGAGGTGGTTGTTGTTGTTGTTTTAGATTTAGCTACTCAGAACGAAATGTCCATGTAGCACGGGCTATGGCGAGCCCGTAAATTGAGATCGGTTACTCGCGATGATTGATTGATAAAGATTAAGCCACCCAAGAGGTGGCACGAGCATTACCAAATATATATATATATATAAATATTATATATATATAATATATATATATTATATATTATATATATCCCTTGGTAGTGCTATTTTCTGACTGCTTACGGCTCCAAAGTATAGAAAAAGTCCATTATTTCTCCTTGAATCTTTGGTGTGACCTCAGTCTCCGCCAGCTAGAGAAGAGGTGTTGCAGGTGCCTGCAGGCTGGCGGCTCATGAAACAACATGACACACCTCACAATAAGGAGTGGCCACCTTCAGGCACCTCTTCCCTAAGCTGTAGGGACACAACGGGCACAGACAGCAATTATGAGGAGAATAAAACCCATTTTCTATACTTTGTAGTCATAAGTAAACAGAAAATTGTACTTGCTACCCAGGACTCGCTGGGACTCAAGTGTAGGACAGGATGAACAACCCAGCGGGTTTTCTTCCTATTTGGGAGTGTTGTACATGCTGCTATGGCGGTGTGTCCACTCACAAGATGAGTGCCGCTGCCCAATAAACTCGCCCCTCGGGGCAAAAATTTAAATCAAGTGTAGGCCTGAGCCGTGAAAAACCTCCCTGCCTCTTTTTCCCTGGTTATTTTAGGCTGTGCTGGAGGGGAGGGGGCTGGTAGAGCTCAGCTGGTCCGCCTGTCTTCTGCACCACCTCCGCTATTGTAAATATTTATTGCATCTCCCACACAGTGTTTACGTCTAGCGGGGTTCCCATTGGCTGGCACCCCGGGCCAATCATCGCCCCGGGGTGTTTGTAAGCTAGCCGGGCTCTCACTATGAACGTCCCGCCAAACCCGCTCCAAGCCTACCATTTCTCAGAAAAAAAAACCTTCAAAGATTAAATCACAGGCCCAAAATAAAGGCTAAAGGTTGGCCACTGAACGTGGGCCTAGGCAGCACAGGGCCATTAACACCCAACTGTATGACAGGACGCCGTAAAATAAAATAAAAAAAATGTTACAATATCAGCCTACCTCCCCCCCCCCTCTCTCACACACCCGCGGTCACTCACTTCAGTAGGCCTACTGGCCCCTACCTCGCTCCTCTTAAGTTACATGTAATAAAGTGATATATTTATTAGTAGTACTTAAAACAAGGCCTTCTACCGTGTGAAACATGCAGGCGGCGGAGACGTGTGGGCTTATAGTCTCAATACACAAGTACTGGGAACATTGCTCAAGGAAATATAGAGGTCGGAAATATGGAACTGAGAAAAATGAAATCTTAGCAAGTCTTGAAAAAATCATGCAATATTAAATAATACTTTTTTGTAATTAAATATGTCTAGTGTACATTACTAAACTCCAATCAACCTCAGTCCAATAAAATTTGAACTATAATTACATGTAAAACAAAAGAAAACGAACAATCCGGACTTGGTTGCCAAAGATCAACGTCCAATAAGTCTTAATCTCTTAAGAACTTAGCCATACAAAAAAATAAAGTTATCCTAGCTAATAAAAGATAACTTTAACATAGTTAACGTTGTGACTAGAACACTAAAACAGCAACACATGAAACTCAACTCCCACCCTATTAGACAACGTTTTTGTAACGAAGCTGTTTCCCACGTTCAAGAATCCTCGTGGGACGCCAACGACGTCACCGACCACAAGGCTCACCTTAACGAGCGGGAGCTTCTCTTCCTACAGGATGAACACCGCCAATAACACCAGTAGCTTAACGCGAGTAGTTAACAGGTGGAATGCATTAGAATGAATGCATGCAGTTGTCACGGGCTGCTTCCTGCGGGTGGAGGCCTGGTCGAGGACCGGGCCGCGGGGACACTAAAAAGCCCCGAAATCATCTCAAGAAGATCTCAAGATAACCATTAGTGATGTGGTGGAGGCTGACTCCATACACAGTTTCAAGTGTAGTTATGATAGAGCCCAGTAGGCTCAGGAACCTGTACACCTGTTGATTGACGGTTGAGAGGCGGGACCACAGAGCCAGAGCACAACTAGGTGAGTACAGAACGTGAGAAATTGGGTTAATGGTGGGGTGGTGCAGGGAAGGTAAGCGCTAACCTTCTGTCTCACTAACAGACAGAAAACAGTCAAGAATCCAAGGGCAGCGGCAATTAGGAAACACAAGAACAGGAGCCAGGGATAACCATAGATATCTGAGGAGGGTCCTTGGGGTAGGGGTGTGGGGGTGGGTGTGAGTGTGGGTGGGGGTGTGTGGGTGTTGGTGATGGGGGGGGGGGGGGAGGTACAAGGAGAGACGAAGACAGTTAAGATGTGTTCCCCACCTTGTTACCGTGGACGGGTCTGCCCTCACCAACCACCATTCTCCCCCAGGTAAGGAACACGCACAAATTGGTTATAACTGACAATGAAATGATACAATAGCGTACAAATTGTCTGCTCATTTGTCTTTGTCTGCCCGTCCTGTGTGTGTCTGATCCCCCCCCCCCGCTATATTTGTCTACCTGTTTGTTTCTCGTCAAATAACCGTGCCAGGGCGACGCCCGTACAAGGTAACCCCCGCTAAACAGCAATGACGGAACCCTCTCCACATTAGGCTTGAGGCTACGCCTGCCCATATCTTGCCCCCTGCACCTCCTCACGGTCGCTCCCAACCAACCACGCACCTTAGAGTGATTGACCAAAGGATATTCAAGCAGTCAACTGAGAAGATAAAGGTTAAAGCCTCATGTCAGGAAAAACCAAGATGGCGGACTGAGCTGGGGATCCCGCCAATAGCCTAAACAGGAGGCGCGCGAAATTCCGCGAGGAGCCTCACGGCTTAACTCTTAAATGAGGTGACTATAATCGCCGTTAAGGACATGCTAGGCGGCTCCTGATGCTGCTGGGTTGAGGTCCAGTCACTCGCAAGCAAGTCAATCCAAATTCATAGATGTTTAACCTACGCCTGAAACAATCCTCGAGTTGGGAGCGCATGTATCCTACTGTGCTACAATTAATTCATTCAGGATTATATTTGACAGGTGTATGTGTAATTATTGACGGTTCGCCTGAGCTATGATGTCAGGCACACACATCCCAGCAGCGACCACTACCACAGCACATCCCAGCAGCGCCCACCACCACAACACATCCCAGCAGCGACCACTACCACTACCACAGCACATCCCAGCAGCGACCACCACCACAACACATCCCAGCAGCGACCTCCACCACAGCACATCCCAGCAGCGACCACCACCACAACACATCCCAGCAGCGCCCACCACCACACCACATCCCAGCAGCGACCACCACCACACCACATCCCAGCAGCGACCACCACCACACCACATCCCAGCAGCGACCTCCACCACAACACATCCCAGCAGCGACCACCACCACAACACATCCCAGCAGCGACCTCCACCACAACACATCCCAGCAGCGACCACCACCACACCACAAGACAGTGGGTGGACCATCTCACAGTTCAGCCACTAACAACCAACACTTGAGAAGCGAGATGGAGGAGGAGGAGATGGTGCAAGTGAAGGTTGGGCAAGCCTAGAGGGAGGGAACTCCACCAGCATAGAATGAGGGAGAGAACGAGAATGAGGGAGAGGGGGGTGACAGAGCACCTCACAACGCTCACAAGGAGAGAAGAATGGTTTCTTTAACGAGTCGGGAGGTGTTGGGCCGCGAGGTTCTAATTGAGCGGTAGTTAACAAGGAGTCTTAATGACCTCCTTCATGTAGGCCAGCCGGAGTCCTACACCCCCCCACCCCCCACACTCTACTACCTTCCACCTCATTACTGTGACGACTGTTAGAGTGGTGGTGGGGGAGGTTGGTGGTGAGGGGAGGTGGGGGGGGAGGCAGGAGGGGGGGTGTTGGGGAGGGGGTGGAAGGTGTCACCTGATAAGAGAAGGGTAACTCGAGAGGTAACGGCCAGTGCTGAGCAGCTGTTGTGTGCGCACACACACACACGCGCACACGCACGCACACACACACACACACACACACACACACACACACACACACACACACACACACACACACACAGAGGAATCATGTGTAAGGAATCCTTCAGAACTTTGTATACCACATATGTCAGACCAATCCTGGAGTATGCAGCTCCAGCATGGAGTCCATATCTAGTCAAGCATAAGACTAAACTGGAAAAGTTTCAAAGGTTTGCCACCAGATTAGTACCCGAGCTGAGAGGTATGAGCTACGAGGAGAGACTACGGGAATTAAACCTCACTTCGTTGGAAGACAGAAGAGTTAGGGGGGGACATAATCACCACATTCAAGATTCTCAAGGGAATCGACAGGGTAGATAAAGACAGGCTATTTAACACAAGGGGGCACACGTACTAGAGGACACAGGTGGAAACTGAGTGCCCAAATGAGCCACAGAGATATTAGAAAGAACTTTTTTAGTGTCAGAGTGGTTGACAAATGGAATGCATTAGGAAGTGATGTGGTGGAGGCTGACTCCATACACAGTTTCAAGTGTAGATATGATAGAGCCCAGTAGGCTCAGGAATCTGTACACCTGTTGATTGACAGTTGAGAGACGCTAACACACAAAGCCCAGTTGGCTCAGGAACCTGTACACCTGTTGATTGACGGTTGAGAGACGCTAACACACAAAGTGTTAACAACACAGTGTGAAGGCAGGTACAGTAAAAGTTTCAAAATTACCCAATTAAGATTTCCAAAGATAACCTAACTATTTTTTGACAAGTGATTTGTAAAACAACCCACTTGACCATCCCTGAGGTGACGACCCTGAAGATTGTGGGTAGAATAGACACAGGAAACTATCTAGAAATAGTTACTAGTTTGATATACCTGGCATGGGTCTCTAGAACCACTACTGTTGTTTCATGTTAACGAATTTAGGCATAAGACCTTCCCTTACACCACTAGTAGTCCCCTGGAACACGAGCCCACAACCGACTTCCGAGGTCGGGAGTCTTCAAGCAGTTACACCAGTCCTTACCAACCTGGGGACCTGATGGCTGAGCGAACAGCGCTCGGGGTTCGAAGTCCCAAGATTCCGGGTTCTATCCCCGGCGGGGGCGGAAAAAATGGGCAATATTTCGTTCACCCTCGTAGCCTCGGGGGGGGCCTCGTAGCCTGGTGGATAGCGCGCAGGACTCGTAATTCTGTGGCGCGGGTTCGATTCCCGCACGAGGCAGAAACAAATGGGCAAAGTTTCTTTCACCCTGAATGCCCCAGCAGTAAATAGGTACCTTGGAGTTAGTCAGCTGTCACGGGCTGCTTCCTGGGGGTGGAGGCCTGGTCGAGGACCGGGCCGCGGGGACACTAAAAAGCCCCGAAATCATCTCAAGATAACCTCAAGATAACCCTGATGCCCCCTGTTCACCTAGCAGTATATAGGTACCTGGGAGTTAAGACAGCTGCTACGGGCTGCTTCCTGGGGATGTGTAACAAAAAGGTCTGGTCGAGGACCGGGCCGCGGGGACGCTAAGCCCCGAAATGATCTCAACATAACCTTTACATCTCGCTTCAACTTTTGGCGTGTCTGTTGAGGTCTATTGAAGATCTGGTGAGCTCCGAGGCACCACGAGGCTCTGATAACAATAACAACGTTTGACTGACAAGTTTCCATCCTCGTGAACTGTGCAACATGTGTCAACAAAGCCGCCAAACATTGACAAAAGATGTAGAGGTTTCGGAAGTAGTTGTGTAACTGCTTCATGCCTCCTGGTCCAGGTCCCAAATTATGGCTCGCACACAAAGTATTAATCTACGCTAAGCTAATCCATCCTTACACCACCACACTACTGCCTCACACTACACTGGTCTCCTGCCTCACACTACACCACCACACTGGTCTCCTGCCTCACACTACACTACCACACTGGTTTCCTGCCTCACACTACACTACCACACTGGTCTCCTGCCTCACACTACACCACCACACTGGTCTGCTGCCTCACACTACACCACCACACTGGTCTCCTGCCTCACACTACACCACACTGGTCTCCTGCCTCACACTACACCACCACACTGGTCTCCTGCCTCACACTACACTACCACACTGGTTTCCTGCCTCACACTACACTACCACACTGGTCTCCTGCCTCACACTACACCACCACACTGGTCTGCTGCCTCACACTACACCACCACACTGGTCTCCTGCCTCACACTACACTACCACACTGGTCTCCTGCCTCACACTACACTACCACACTGGTCTCCTGCCTCACACTACACCACCACACTGGTCTCCTGCCTCACACTACACTACCACACTGGTCTCCTGCCTCACACTACACTACCACACTGGTCTCCTACCTCACACTACACTACCACACTGGTCTACTGCCTCACACTACACCACCACACTGGTCTCCTGCCTCACAATACACCACCACACTGGTCTCCTGCCTCACACTACACCACCACACTGGTCTCCTGCCTCACACTACACTACCACACTGGTCTACTGCCTCACACTACACCACCACACTGGTCTCCTGCCTCACAATACACCACCACACTGGTCTCCTGCCTCACACTACACTGGTCTCCTGCCTCACACTACACCACCACACTGGTCTCTTGCCTCACAATACACCACCACACTGGTCTCCTGCCTCACACTACACTACCACACTGGTCTGCTGCCTCACACTACACTACCACACTGGTCTCCTGCCTCACACTACACTACCACACTGGTCTCCTGCCTCACACTACACTACCACACTGGTCTCCTGCCTCACACTACACTACCACACTGGTCTCCTGCCTCACACTACACTACCACACTGGTCTCCTGCCTCACACTACACTGGTCTCCTGCCTCACACTACACTGGTCTCCTGCCTCACACTACACTACCACACTGGTCTCCTGCCTCACACTACACCACCACACTGGTCTCCTGCCTCACACTACATCACCACACTGGTCTCCTGCCTCACACTACACCACCACACTGGTCTCCTGCCTTACACTACACTGGTCTCCTGCCTCACACTACACTACCACACTGGTCTCCTGTCTCACACTACACTACCACACTGGTCTCCTGCCTCACACTACACTACCACACTGGTCTCCTGCCTCACACTACACCACCACACTGGTCTCCTGCCTCACACTACACCACCACACTGGTCTCCTGCCTCACACTACACCATCACACTGGTCTCCTGCCTCACACTACACTACCACACTGGTCTCCTGCCTCACACTACACCACCACACTGGTCTCCTGCCTCACACTACACCACCACACTGGTCTCCTGCCTCACACTACACCACCACACTGGTCTCCTGCCTCACACTACACCACCACACTGGTCTCCTGCCTCACACTACACCACCACACTGGTCTCCTGCCTCACACTACACCACCACACTGGTCTCCTGCCTCACACTACACCACCACACTGGTCTCCTGCCTCACACTACACCACCACACTGGTCTCCTGCCTCACAATACACTACCACACTGGCTCGCACTACACCACCACATTATGGCTTAACTATGTTAAGGGGTGAGTGGGGAGGGTGAAGGGTGAGTGAGGAAGAGTGAGGTGAAGACGTGGAGGGTAGGAGGAAAGAAGGGCAGGGTGAGGGGAGGGGGAGGGCAGGGTGAGGGGAGACTGTTAGGACATACTGGGTGAAGGGGGCCAGTGTGTCAGGTGGGAGGGGACCGGTCCCTGACAACCCCCCCACCCCTCGCACTCACACACGCCACGCCCTCCACACACACACACACACACACACACACACACACACACACACACACACACACACACACACACACACACACACACACACACAACCGAGGTCCCGCCTCGGTTGAGAGGCGGGACCAAAGAGCCAGAGCTTAACCCCCGCAAGCACAATTTAGCGAACACACACACACACACACACAACTAACCCCCGCAAACACAACTAGGTGAGTACACACAATTTGCAATTTACGTTAGGTTGGGATAAGTTAGGACGTGTCAGGATAGACCAGGGGTTAGGATAGGTAAGGATAGCTCAGGTTTGCCTCAAGGAGTAGCGATGTCGTAACATACCAAGTGCCTGAACGCTCTCTGAACGTCGTAGATGAACACTTGAGAGCCGCAGGTGAACCACTTAAGAGTGTCGGACCCCCTTGAGTGGGACAATGAGAAGAGATCCAGCCACTTGAAAACACCAAACTATCCCCCTCCCCCCACACACACTGGCACCCACCACCACCACAACTGCTTCCTCGCAAGTAGGACGTCACAGGATGTTGGAGACGTCACAGGATGCTGGAGACGTCACAGGATGCTGGAGACGTCACGGGATGCTAGAAGACGTCTCGGGATGCTAGAAGACGTCACGGGATGCCGGGAGGACGTCTCGGGATGCTAGAAGACGTCTCGGGATGCTAGAAGACGTCAGGGGATGCTAGAAGACGTCACATGATGCTAGAAGACGTCACGGGATGCTAGGAAGACGTCTCGGGATGCTAGAAGACGTGTCGGGATGCTGAAAGACGTCACGGGATGCTAGAAGACGTCACGGGATGCTGGAGAGACGTCACGAGATGCTGGGAAGACGTCATCTTACCGGGACAGGTAAACCCACAGACGTCACAAGGACCCGCCTCAACTGGTGGGAGTCCTGGGCTGGAATGGCAGCGAGAGGGGCATCTCTCACTTTATATACCCGCAAGGGGGGGAGGGGGGGTGATGGGGGGCGAGGCGGAGTGAGGGGACGGGCAGGCGCCAGGGGGCAGGGTGAGGGGTATGGGTCAGGGGGTACGATGGAGGGGTGAGGGGAGCCACCCCCTCAATACCCCTCATCTACCCCCCTCCCAAAGGTTAAGGATGTGGTAGTTCCCAGTGGTGGTGTGGTAGTCCCCAGTGGTAGTGTGGTAGTTCCCAGTGGTAGTCTGGTAGTTCCCAGTGGTAGTGTGGTAGTTCCCAGTGGTAGTGTGGTAGTTCCCAGTGGTAGTGTGGTAGTTCCCAGTGGTAGTGTGGTAGTCCCCAGTGGTAGTGTGGTAGTTCCCAGTGGTAGTGTGGTAGTCCCCAGTGGTAGTGTGGTAGTCTCCCAGTGGTAGTGTGGTAGTTCCCAGTGGTAGTGTGGTAGTTCCCAGTGGTAGTGTGGTAGTCCCCAGTGGTAGTGTGGTAGTCCCCAGTGGTAGTGTGGTAGTCCCCAGTGGTAGTGTGGTAGTCCCCAGTGGTAGTGTGGTAGTTCCCAGTGGTAGTGTGGTAGTCCCCAGTGGTGGTGTGGTAGTCCCCAGTGGTGGTGTGGTAGTTCCCAGTGGTAGTGTGGTAGTTCCCAGTGGTAGTGTGGTAGTCCCCAGTGGTAGTGTGGTAGTCCCCAGTGGTAGTGAGGTAGTCCCCAGTGGTGGTGTCCCCAGTGGTAGTGAGGTAGTCCCTAGTGGTGGTGTGGTAGTTCCCAGTGGTAGTGTGGTAGTCCCCAGTGGTAGTGTGGTAGTCCCCCAGTGGTAGTGTGGTAGTCCCCAGTGGTAGTGTGGTAGTTCCCAGTGGTAGTCTGGTAGTCCCCAGTGGTAGTGTGGTAGTCCCCAGTGGTGGTGTGGTAGTCCCCAGTGGTGGTGTGGTAGTTCCCAGTGGTAGTGTGGTAGTCCCCAGTGGTAGTGTGGTAGTCCCCAGTGGTAGTGAGGTAGTCCCCAGTGGTGGTGTGGTAGTTCCCAGTGGTAGTGTGGTAGTCCCCAGTGGTAGTGTGGTAGTCCCCAGTGGTAGTGTGGTAGTCCCCAGTGGTGGTGTGGTAGTTCCCAGTGGTAGTGTGGTAGTCCCCAGTGGTAGTGTGGTAGTCCCCAGTGGTAGTGTGGTAGTCCCCAGTGGTAGTGTGGTAGTTCCCAGTGGTAGTGTGGTAGTCCCCAGTGGTGGTGTGGTAGTTCCCAGTGGTAGTGTGGTAGTCCCCAGTGGTAGTGTGGTAGTCCCCAGTGGTAGTGTGGTAGTCCCCAGTGGTAGTGTGGTAGTTCCCAGTGGTAGTGTGGTAGTCCCCAGTGGTGGTGTGGTAGTTCCCAGTGGTAGTGTGGTAGTCCCCAGTGGTAGTGTGGTAGTCCCCAGTGGTTGTGTGGTAGTCCTCAGTGGTAGTGTGGTAGTTCCCAGTGGTAGTGTGGTAGTCCCCAGTGGTAGTGTGGTAGTCCCCAGTGGTAGTGAGGTAGTCCCCAGTGGTGGTGTGGTAGTCCCCAGTGGTAGTGTGGTAGTCCCCAGTGGTAGTGTGGTAGTCCCCAGTGGTAGTGAGGTAGTCCCCAGTGGTGGTGGTAGTCCCCAGTGGTAGTGTGGTAGTCCCCAGTGGTGGGGACTACCTCAGGTACCAGTTAAGTCCATCCACGAACAGTGACTTCCGTTGAGGGGGGCTCCGTGGCGCAGTGGCCTGCAGTTGGGCACACGTACCCAGGTTCTCGCGGAAGGCGAAAAAGGTTTAATCAACATTTCCTTGCGGATCTAGGCAGCTGTTGTGGGATGCAGGAGGTCCTTAAATAAACCTAAATAATCCTAGGCCTAGTATAGCACCTATATATAGTATATTAGGCCTCACATAGACCTAATATACTAAGCCTGTATAAGGCCAGAGAGAGAGAGAGAGAGAGAGAGAGAGAGAGAGAGAGAGAGAGAGAGAGAGAGAGAGAGAGAGAGAGAGAGAGAGAGAGAGAGAGAGAGAGGGGGGGGGAGGGGGGGGTGGGGGGGAGGGGGGGTGGGGGGAGGGGGGGGTGGGGTAGGGGAGGGGGGGTGGGGGGGGGGGAGGGGGGGTGCAACATTACCAGATTAAAGTCACCTTTCCTCAAGAACAGTTCCTGTTGACAGCTTAAGGAAACGTAGTCAGAGCAGTCATTTCCAGACTGGGTGGTGGTGGTGCTACAGTATCTTATACGTAGCAAGCCACACTGCTCATCCCTAGAGCGTGGAACACACTTCGTCTGTCCCCTATCCTTAGGTCACAACACCTCACCTTCCACAGTACCTGGGCAAGAACACAATTCCCGCAACACTATTGCTTCTTATAAAACAAATAACAATCATGGTACTACCATATGCCGCCTGCCCAAACCTACGTTAACCTTTCACCACAGCCACAGCCACAGCCACGCCACAGTCACAGCTACAGCCACGCCACAGTCACAGCCACAGCCACAGCCACAGCCACGCCACAGTCACAGCCACAGTCACAGCCACAGCCACGCCACAGCCACAGCCACAGCCACGCCACAGTCACAGCTACAGCCACACCCACGCTACAGCCACAGTCACAGCCACACCCACGCCACAGCTACAGCCACGCCACAGTCACAGTCACAGTCACAGCCACACCCACGCCACAGCCACAGCCACGCCACAGTCACAGCCACAGCCACACCCACGCCACAGCCACAGCCACGCCACAGCCACAGCCACACCCAAGCCTCACCCACACCCACGCCACAGCCACACCCACGCCACAGCCACAGCCACACTCAACCCTCACCCACACCCACGCCACAGCCACAGCCACACCCACGCCACAGCCACAGCCACACCCAAGCCTCAGCCACACCCACGCCACAGCCACACCCACGCCACAGCCACACCCACGCCACAGCCACAGTCACACCCACGCCACAGCCACACCCACGCCACAGCCACAGCCACGCCACAGTCACAGCCACAGCCACACCCACGCCACAGCCACAGCCACGCCACAGCCACACCCAAGCCTCACCCACACCCACGCCACAGCCACACCCACGCCACAGCCACACTCAACCCTCACCCACACCCACGCCACAGCCACACCCACGCCACAGCCACAGCCACACCCAAGCCTCAGCCACACCCACGCCACAGCCACACCCACGCCACACCCACGCCACAGCCACAGTCACACCCACGCCACAGCCACACCCACGCCACAGCCACAGCCACAGCCACACCCACGCCACAGCCACACCCACGCCACAGCCACACCCACGCCACAGCCACACCCACGCCTCAACCACACCAAATCTACCTTCGTAAATACACAAATCAGATTTTTTAAGAGGTTGAATGGTGAGATGGTGAGGCGGCCCCTTCACCATCAGCAGGTGGAGGAGCAGCAGACGAGGAAGGGGAAGCAGGAGAGGGGGCAGCGGGAGCAGGAGAGGGGGGACAGGAGATGGGGGGAGGGGGAGAAAGCAGGGATTGAAGGAAGAGGTGAAGGAGGACCAGGAGATGGAGGATGAGGGAGAGACGCCATCGTGATGTTAACAAAAGCGAGGTAGATTTACGCCGCGCATCAGAGGGGGAGGAGCCATGTGCCAGCCTCCCATGTGCCATCAAAGGGAAGTGTGTGTCACTGGCACTGCTTAGCCAGGTCGGGAGCACGTTCGCCAGCCTCCAGCGTCACCACATGCCCGGGATTACAAGTGCTGTGAAAGGAATGAGCGACTCATCTTCGGGTGAGCTTTGCGTGTGTTGAGCGGGGCGGCGGGCGGTGCCACGCGCCTGGCGGGAGATTACTGGCCACCACTGCCAGGCACGCCCGCACGCCACCCACTGGCGCCCGCACGCAGCCCGCACGCCACCCTCTGGCGCCCGCACGCCACCCTCTGGCGCCCGCACGCCACCCACTGGCGCCCGCACGCCACCCACTGGCGCCCGCACGCCACCCACTGGCGCCCGCACGCCACCCACTGGCGCCCGCACGCCACCCACCGGACCACACAGCTCCAGCCTGGAGTCCATCCCTAGTTAAACACAAGACAAAGTTAGAGAAGATTCAGAGGTACACCACCAGACTCGTCCCGGAACTGAGAGGTATGAGCTACGAGGAAAGGCTACGGGAGCTAAGCCTCACGTCCCTGGAAGACAGAAGAGTAAGGGGAGACATGAAAAGATTTTGTTCAGTGTCAGAGTAGTTAATAGATGGAATGCATTAGGCAGTGATTTGGCTGACTCCATACACAGTTTCAAATGTAAATATGATAGAGCCCAGTAGGCTCAGGAACCTGTACACCAGTTCACTGACAGTTGAGAGGCGGGACCAAAGAGCCAGAGCTCAACCCCCACAAGCACAATTAGGTGAGTACAATTATGTGAGCGGACACACACACACTTTATAGTATAAATATGGCACGAAAAACGTGAGTACCAGATTAAGTGACAAAGGTGGGGCCTAGGAGCAATGCTCAACGCTACCAGCACGTCTAGGTGAGTACATCAGGTGAGAACATTTACTGAGTACACCCATGTGAGTACAACCATGTGAGTACATCCATGTGAGTACAACCATATGAGTACACCCATATGAATACAGCGAGGCTAGGCCATGTAGTTCAGTACCCAGCTAAGGCTTGAGACAGGAACCGCTAACAAGCGGTTCCTTGAGACAGGTGACACTAACAAGCACTCCCT